>NW_015506185.1:72970-95992 GCF_001515645.1 Sinocyclocheilus grahami | reverse complement strand
CTGATTTTATAAATGGAGCCTGATTTTATAAATTGGAGTCTGATTTTATAAATTGGAGCCTGATTTTATAAATTGGAGTCTGATTTTATAAATGGAGCCTGATTTTATAAATTGGAGTCTGATTTTATAAATTGGAGCCTGATTTTATAAATTGGAGTCTGATTTTATAAATGGAGTCTGATTTTATAAATGGAGCCTGATTTTATAATTGGAGCCTGATTTTATAAATGGAGCCTGATTTTATAATTGGAGTCTGATTTTATAAATGGAGCCTGATTTTATAAATGGAGCCTGATTTTTTATGGTATTTAAATTACATGATTTTGAAGTAAATGTACTGTAAAGTCTGAACACATTAGTTTTCGCACATTTTATGTATGTACAATTGTTGGGGTTGGGGGAGGGGGGAGGGGGAGTCTGAAAACAAACTTAGCAGATAAATTCAATATAACGTTTCTTATATAATTAGTTGTATGTAGAGTTTTGATATTCTATAGTATTTAGTCTCTTTCTACAGTCTGTTTATAAATAGACTAAATTACTAAGTATTACATATAAATAGGCTGTGAATTTAATGTTAAACTAAACGAATGGAGAACATGTTATCTTGATGTTCTGTTATTCTATTATTAATCGGGTACGATGATTATGTATAGGCTAATAATATTAATAATAATCATCATTTTTATCTTTACTTTTTTTTTTTACAAAACAGATTGGCATACAACTCAGCTCGACTTTAAGAGGGGCTTAGACTTACACAGAATACAAAACACACAAAAACATTCATTCTT
Source organism: Sinocyclocheilus grahami (assembly GCF_001515645.1). Taxonomy (NCBI): domain Eukaryota; kingdom Metazoa; phylum Chordata; class Actinopteri; order Cypriniformes; family Cyprinidae; genus Sinocyclocheilus; species Sinocyclocheilus grahami. Next base: position 95,198 of record NW_015506185.1, on the reverse strand, counting down.
TAAACCATCTATATTAATAAATATAGATTAAACACGGGATAAAAAAATAAAACGTATCATAATAAATTATAGTTATCAAATAAATTATTTTTTGTTTTTGACAACGTTTTTGAGTATTGTCTCAAATAATTATTAAATGCTATAAACATGGGGGGTGATTAAAAAATATATTTTTGTCTGCTAAAACTAAATGTTTAAAAAAGCGTTCCGAGGCGACGCCACGTGTTATTGCTGCGCCGCTGCGCATGCGCGCTGTGTCCGGCCCGGTGTGCGTGAACGATGGCGGCGTATGTGCAGATACTGAAGAACGAGTTCCCCCAGATCGACTGCGAGCTCTTCGATTATATCACTGGTACTGTACACACATGTGGCATTAATATACCTGTGTTACACCTTACGCGCGCTGGTAGTGACAGCAGTGCATTCATCACATCAGAGAGCTGTGCTGGTGTGTGCTCATGCTAACAGACTGTGTTCATATCAATCTGACATTATCCTCGAAATCATTTTAATGAGTTAAAAATCCAATCATAATTTCAGTATATGTTCATATCTGTGAAATCAAGCAGCTGCAGTGAATTTTCATGTTTCCAGCCAGCCAGATATGATTCACTGTCGTCTCATCTATAATAATATAATATCATATATGTAACCATTTGTGCCTGACATATTATTTAACATGCAATAAGCCAACACAACAGTTTTAGGCAGATCACGTGATCGATTATATAAACGATGGGTTATAAAAAGATGAAATATCAACAAAAGTGAAGAAATGCAACCCAGACGTGAATGACCTAACATCATAAACTCTGACAATTAATTAGTGAAATATTTACAAAGTGCAGATTGATTAAAAGCTCGACTTGATGCATGCATGTAGTATGTCTTCATGCACTTTCTCCAAAATTATTAATATGCAGATACAAGTGTGAATGCACATTGCTATTATTAATATCAATTAAAACAATAAACATCAAATGCAATGCCACTCTATGGAAGCATGCTCTGTTAGGGTGCTTTATACGAGCTCTGGATAGTCATATTCAGGAATTAAACCGTAAAAGTCATTAAGTTGTGAGCACTTGCAATACGAAACAGTGGCATGCATGAATACGTCTTTATAGCAACCAGTAATAAATACATATTTGGTGCACCAGTGTGACTTATTTTAGTTTTTGGTGAGTGAGATGAATTAATGCATATTCATATTTATTTTAGAACTACAGTAGCATCTTCTGATTTCTGTCACCATGGCGACACCAGAGCTGTCAATCAATACATTGGAAAAAAAGTAACTTACTCGCGTTACTCGTACCCCAACATTGGATATGAAATACCCTAGAAGTGTGATGTGTCTGGAGTAAATCCTCGTGGTGTAGTCTAGCGGTGGCGGAGGTTTGTGTGTTGCTGATGATAGTAATGTGACGTGTGTGTTCTCCTGCAGCCGTGTTAGACAGCGGCGGCTCAGATTTCGAGGATGGAGACGAAGTGTTTGATGCCATCGGCGACGTTCTGCAGGAGGTCGGTGACAAGAACGAAGACGACATCCGCGAAATCTGCTTCCAGATGTTCAACACACTCCAGCTGTAAGTGATCCGGCACAAAGCTGTATGCTTTCCAGCTCCAAACACAGACTAGCAGCTGATAACTCATTAAATAATGCGATACGATAATGCTTAAAGTGCCACATGCTCAGATGAAACCGTTTTACTCGGCTGTTGCCGAGTCAGTTCTGTGAACTTCTATAACTATCTTGTGTCATATATATATGGTTATTTGTATGTATGTATGTACCAAGAGTTCCTGTAAAACCACAACAAATTCCTTGTGTTTGCACACACTTAAGTGGTGAATAAAGCTCGTTCTGATTCTGATTCTAATAAGAAAGCACCCCTGCAACAACTTCTGAAAGTGAACGGTAGTGTTTTACTCCAGCGTTACATAAAAATGTCATTTTAACATGAGTTTAGGAACTGAATAATAAAAATGAAAGATAATATTTACTCTTTGAATTCAATATGCACTGATTCTTATTTAAGCTACAGAAGTTATTTAGGTAAGAGCTGTGAGGGATTTTCTCTTTTGTTCATGGCCCCAAATATTGCAAGTTGTAGCGATATGCATATTTGCGATATTTCGATAATTTCGATATATTGCACAGCCCTACTGGAGAGTGATATGGGCTGAAATGATCACAGAATACCGTATTGGCCCGAATATAAGACGACCCTGATTATAAGACGACCCCCCTTTCTCCAGATGTACCTTTTGGAAAAAGGCTTTTTAGAAACCAGATCTTGTTTTTTCTCAGTAAAACACATTGTGTCTTCAATTATTTTCATATTGCATATTTTACCTATTTAAATTTTTGTTTTGAAAGTATGGTAAAAACTGGTCAAATGCACCAACAATCACATTTAAAAAATATACGCTTTTTGATATACCATTAAAAAAAACTAACACATTGTGTCTTCAATTATTTTCATATTGCATATTTTTCCTATTTACATTTTTGTTTTGTAAGTATGGTAAAAACTGGTCAAATGCACCAACAATCACATTTAAAAAATATACGCTTTTTGATATACCATTAAAAAAAAACTAAAAAACGGTAGCGCATCTGAATTAGGACGTTTAGGCTATCCGTCTAATAGTAGCCCACCACAATCTTATTAACAGTAGACGTTAAATCTTACTGTAGTCTTCAAATCTGGGTACTGTCTTACGTTTTAAAATCACAGGGAGTTTGGTCGCATCAGGCTAACGTGACTCATGCAGCTGTAAGCCTTCTTTTTCTTTTGTTTTTACTCGCGATCTTTACAACACGCATTACATTACGTATTTCACGGCACACTCGTTTTATGCGTATTTGGCGCCACCTATTGTTGTGGTGTGTTATTGACATGTCAAAGTCTACACCCTGAATATAAGACGGGAATTATATTCGGATCAATACGGTAAATAACAGAGTGTATCACATGTAATGGTTTTCCTGTCTCGCGAGAGGACATTTTACTGTAAAAACTCAAGTGCACGTCATTACCACAACTGCACTGTGCTGCCATCTAGTGGTCAAAATCATGTTATGACAGTAATGGCCAGTAGACGGCTGGATTGTTCTAGATTTTATGCTCAGAAGTTATACATTTGAATGTTTGTTTAGGTAACTTTGTCTTCAATTATTTTCATATTGCATATTTTTCCTATTTACATTTTTGTTTTGTAAGTATGGTAAAAACTGGTCAAATGCACCAACAATCACATTTAAAAAATATACGCTTTTTGATATACCATTAAAAAAAAACTAAAAAACGGTAGCGCATCTGAATTAGGACGTTTAGGCTATCCGTCTAATAGTAGCCCACCACAATCTTATTAACAGTAGACGTTCAATCTTACTGTAGTCTTCAAATCTGGGTACTGTCTTACGTTTTAAAATCACAGGGAGTTTGGTCGCATCAGGCTAACGTGACTCATGCAGCTGTAAGCCTTCTTTTTCTTTTGTTTTTACTCGCGATCTTTACAACACGCATTACTTTACGTATTTCACGGCACACTCGTTTTATGCGTATTTGGCGCCACCTATTGTTGTGGGTGTGTTATTGACATGTCAAAGTCTAGACCCTGAATATAAGACGGGAATTATATTCGGGTCAATACGGTAAATAACAGAGTGTATCACATGTAATGGTTTTCCTGTCTCGCGAGAGGACATTTTACTGTAAAAACTCAAGTGCACGTCATTACCACAACTGCACTGTGCTGCCATCTAGTGGTCAAAATCATGTTATGACAGTAATGGCCAGTAGACGGCTGGATTGTTCTAGATTTTATGCTCAGAAGTTATACATTTGAATGTTTGTTTAGGTAACTTTTGCCAACGTTTGAGTACTTTAAAAAAATAGTTAAATATATTTTGTGGTAATGCTTCTAGTCTTATACTCCCATTTAGTTCACTCTCTCTGTCTGTGCAAGAGCGTTTGTGAATGTGAACATCTGTGCTCCGGATGGCAGATCAGAACATCATATATAACCCAGATCCTGATTCATGATTGCATGTGTTGCATGTGTTGTTCTCAGGACTAAATGTGACTCTGGTCAGCAGCAGATGCTGCTGGAGGCTCCAGTGCAGTTATCACAAGTGTCTGCTGACGCAGGTGAGACGACGGTTGATGTATGCATTTTATTTTATTATGCTTTCAGTGATGATGCACAACAGCTAGATGGCATAAATCATACTAGTAATGGATTCAGGTTTTGGCAGAAATACACAACCATTTCTCTAACCATCTGAATGAAACTTCAGTGTAAATGCCAGATGATCATCTATGTATGGAAGCCCGTTTCCGCCACTGAATAAAAAATAAAAAAAATCTTTTTATCTCACAATTCCGACTTTTTTTCTCAAAATTGAAAGATATAAAGTCACAATTGTGAGAAAAAGTCAGAATTGACAGAAAAAAAGTCAGAACTGCGAGATAAAAACTCAATTCTGACTTTTTCCCTCAGAATTGTGTGATATAAAGTCGCAATTCTGAGAAGTCATTTTTTTCCTCTCAAAATTGGACTTTATAATTCGTAATTGCAAGTTTATGTCTCACAATTCCAAGAAAAAATTCTGACTTTTTCTCGACTTTTTCTTCGACTTTTTGTCGCAATAACCATTTTTTTTTTAATTCGGTGGCGGAAACGGGCTTCCATATCCATGCATAAAAAATGATGTTAAAGTTTCTAGTGCAGTTGAAAATACCTGACTGTTCTTCAGTGTCTCAGATGTTTCTGCTCTTTCAGCATCAACTGCTAACGATGTTCATGGCATCTGGATGCTGAAGAGGAATCCGAGTACAGTAAGATCTTCCTATCTGCCTCTACAACCTTGATTACTGCGTCCAGTACCTTTATCTCTATTAACCTCTTCTGTTTTTGTTAGACTGTGGATGCCAAGAAACTAGAGAAAGCTGAAGCCAAACTGAAAGCCAAGCATGAGCGCAGAAATGAGAAGGACTCACAGAAATCCTCATCGTCTCCACTGTGGGTACTGCTGACTGCTGGAAGAATTACGAGCTGTTTTTCTCCCACTTTTAAAATGGACATGAGATTTTCATATGAGAATGATGTGATGCAATCAGCCGTCCGCTAATGATTTTGATTTTGTCGAGATCAGTGAATGGCTGATGAGTAATATCTTTGTGTCTGATGTTGTTCTGTGTCTGGATGTGTTTGGAAGGGTTTTGGAGGAGGCCTCAGCCAGTCAGGCCAGCAGTAAGAAAGAAAACCGCGTCGACTCATCTGGGAAAAATCGAAGTTACGACATCCGCATTGAGAATTTTGACGTCTCTTTTGGGGAGAGGTGAGAATTCACTGACGATCCTCAGAAACACTGGCTACTAAATTAAACGACACAAAAATGATTCAATTATAAAATACCATTCTTGCGAAATGTGTGGGATCTGTATGAGTTGTATTAGAAACATCCAAACAAAATTGATTTTTCAGACACTATGAACCTGAAGTACACAAAACTTGCTTTGTTTTGAGACACACGGCAGTAAAAGTAATGACAACTTAACATTAAGTGAATTAGTAACTGATTCAGTGAGTTCGATCATCATACCATCGAATCAGACTGTATTTCTTGATTTACAGAAAGCGTTTGATACTGTAAATCATTTTACATAAATTACTCAATTTTAATTATTTGACAAAATCTGTCAAATGAATTGAATCTTATCTCTCTTCCCGTTCTCAGGTAGTAAAAATTGATCATTTAAAATCCAATTTACTATGCCTTTCAACTGGTGTTCCACAAGGCTCCATATTGGGGCCAATTCTCTTTAGCATCTATATTAATGATTTACCCATGGTGTGTCAACAATGTAATATCATAATGTATCCTGAGTCAATTTCACGCATGGTAAAAATGCAGAAGAGGTTGCAAATAAGTTGACAGATGTTCTGGTAAAAATCATATCCTGGTTCAATCAGCTTTATCTGAAATTAAACATGTCAAAAACAGCGTGTATGTTCATTTCTAAAGGACATAGTGTTGATATGAAACAGGATATTTTCATTTCGGGAGAGAGATTACGGGTTGTTTCGGAATATAAATACTTAGTGGTTCATTTGGACTCATGTCTTGATCTTAAAACGCATATAACATTTTTATAGAATTTTATATTAATGCAGTATAAATAAAGTTGCTACATTGCTTGCCAACCATAAGCATCATGCAGTTAGACTAATTAATGAACGAATATTGGTTTTGCAGATTTTTTTTCTTTCACAAGAACACATGTGAGCCTGGAGCACAAAAGCAGTCTTAAGTAGCACAGATATATTTGTAGCAATAGCCAAAAATACACTGTATGGGTCAAAATTATTTATTTTTCTTTTATGCCAAAAATCATTAGGATATTAAGATCATGTTCCATGAAGATATTTTGTACATTTCCTACCGTAAATATATCAAAACTTAATGTTTGATAAGTAATATGCATTGCTAAGAACTTCATTTGGACAACTTTAAAGATGATTTTCTCAATATTTAGATTTTGATTTCACCCTCAGATTGTATCTCGGCCAAATATTGTCCTGTCCTAACAAACCATACATCAATGGAAAGCTTATAAATCTCAATTTTGAAAAATTGACACTTAAGACTGGTTTTGTGGTCCAGGGTCACATATGTGAATATCTTGTGACTTTATTGCTTTAATAACTGTATTACTAGAGAAGCATTGTAAAGCAGAAGTGTATTCAGAGCATGTTTTTGTTGATTCACAGATGTCTGCTGCTGGGTGCAGAGCTGTGTCTGGCCAGCGGCAGGCGCTACGGTCTCATCGGGCGTAACGGGCTCGGTAAGACCACTCTGTTGAAGATGTTGGCGAGTCGCAGCTTGCGCGTCCCTTTGCACATCTCCATTCTGCACGTGGAGCAGGAGGTGGCTGGAGACGACACCGTGGCTCTACAGAGCGTTCTAGAGAGCGACACGGTTCGAGAGGAGCTGCTGAAAGAGGAGCGCACACTCAACGCACACATCGCCAATGGAACGTACGTCAGACACTAACCGATCATCTAGTGTCATGTGGTGGAAGTTTTGCTGTTTTTAAGCTTCTTTAATCTTTAAAGGAGTAATTCACACAGAAATTTGCTGGAAATGCACTCACCCTCAGGCCATCCGATAAGAACTTGAGTTCGTCAGGTTTGGAGAAATGCAGCATTGCATCAGTGTCTCAGCAATGGATGCTCTGCAGTGAATGGGTGCCGTCAGAACGAGAGTCCAAACAGCTGATAAAAGCATCACAATAATCCACAGCCATCAGTTAACATCTGGAGAAGACAAAAGCTGAAGCAAATCCAGCATTGAGACGTTTTTAACTTTAAACCATCATTTCTGGCCAAAATATGTGTCCATAATCCATAATAACTCTTCCTCCGGTGAAAAAGTGCATCTGCTGTTGTCTCTCACATCAAAATCCAGCCACATATCTGTTTAGAGCTGTTTAAACCGTGCTTGATCTGTGCAGATTTCTCTTTTTTCACTTGAGAACGCATTATGGACTCATATTGTAGCTCATATATTTAGATTTGATGGATTTGTTTCTTACAAACACACAGCTTTTGTCTTCTCCAGATGTTAACTGATGGACTGGAGTGGTGTGGATTATTGTGATGTTTTTGTCAGCTCTCATTCTGACGGCACCCATTCACTGCAGTGCATCCATTACCGTAATATTGGAGCTTACAGAACAGAGCTCATGCAAAGAAACATAAATGAACAAGCATCTTGCGGTTGCATGTGATTAATGTATGCGTGCTTTCAGCTAAAACATTTGCAGTCGTCATTGCATCTACTCCTGTTTCTGTCTTTAATCTTTCAGTGCAGATGGATTAGAAAGTGTTCGTCTTTCGGAAATCTATGCTAAACTGGAAGAAATCGAAGCGGATAAAGCGCCAGCCAGGTGAGCAGAAAATTATGTGTGTGTATATTATCAAATAAATTAGAATTAATATGTATTTTTCAGAGCTTTCTTCAATAGTTTTATATTGTTATTTAGTGTTTGAAGTTAGGCAATGCAAGCGTAGTCAAACAGTCTAATGAAAAGATCATACAATATGTATTTATATGTTTTTAATATGCTTTCAGAGCATCTGTCATTCTTGCTGGTTTAGGCTTTTCAGCCAAAATGCAACAGCAGGCAACCAAGTGAGTATGTAGCCATGCAATAATGGTTACTTGCTTATAAGTCTCTTTCCCTCGTCTCTTCAGTAAATAGAAACCATTATAAATTAATACTGGCCGGTTTATACATTTCTGCAGTGGTTATTAATGTGTGTTTATTGTAGGGAGTTTTCTGGAGGCTGGAGGATGAGGTTAGCTTTAGCAAGAGCCCTGTTTGCACGGTAAGTTAATTAAAAAAAAGAGGCATTATAATGTTCATAAATAATAATTATGCACTTGTGTTGCAAATATTATTATTAAACTATTATCATAATTCTTTTTTATAATTATTTAAATAAAAGGTAGCTTGCTTAACTAATCCGTACTGCTTCAGTTAATTTTTTTATTTTTATTTATTTAAAAAAATTTTCAGGCCTGATCTGCTGTTACTTGATGGTGAGTAAAATGTACTCTCAGTATGGTGCTAATGTTGCTCCTCAGCATTAAATATTGATAGAGTTACATCACTGCTTTTGTATTCGTCACTTCTATTCAGAGCCCACAAACATGTTGGACGTAAGAGCCATTCTGTGGCTGGAAAACTATTTACAAGTAAGTGTTTTTCAGACGGACTCATAGTTCACTAGTTTGCTTTAATGGCTGAAGCTATGGCATTTACCCGTTATATAGGAACAACATGTTCCAAGGGCCAAAGCCTCATTAATATGGTAAGACATTAGTGTCTCCAAAACGTTTTGAAGTAATTTTACTTGTCTCTCTCTAGACGTGGCAGTCCACCATCCTCGTGGTGTCTCACGATCGTAACTTCTTGAATGCCGTTGTAACGGACATCATTCACCTGCACTCGCAGCGGCTGGAGAGTTACCGCGGCGATTACGAGAACTTCATCAAGACGAAAGAAGACCGACTGAAGAACCAGCAAAGAGAATATGAAGCTCAGTTACAGTACAGAGAACATATACAGGTCAACCAACCTCTCTGCTGAACTGATGGAGAGCGTGCTCCTTTACTAGACAATCTGTGTCCCTGCAGCACAAAAGCAGTGTTAAGTCGCTGGGGGATATTTGTAGCAATAGCCAACAATACATTGTATGGCTCAAAATTATACATTGTCCTTTTATACCAAAAATCATTAGTATATTAAGTAAAGATCATGTTCCGTGAAGATATTTTGTACATTTCCTACCGTAAATATATCAAAACTTAATGTTTGATTAGTAATATGCATTGCTAAGAACTTCATTTGGACAACTTTAAAGATGATTTTCTCAATATTTAGATTTTTTTGCACCCTCAGATTCCAGATTTTCAAATAGTTGCATCTCAGCGAAATATTGTCCGATCCTAACAAACCGTACATCAGTGAAAGCTGAATATTTATTCAGCGTTTAGATGGTGTATAAATCTCAATTTAAAAAAAATGGACCCTCAAGACTGGTTTTGTGCTCCAGGGTCACAAATATCTGAAGAAGGAGAAAGCAGATTGTGTGAAATTGCAATTGTGTCACCTAAGTCCTTAAAATTATTTTATCATTTGTTATTGTCCTCCTGTCGTTATAAAGCTATATGAATTAAGTTCTATACAAATTGAGGCTGCAACTAGGGCTGCGCAATTAATTGAAAATAATTATTATGATTTATATAACCATATTGATATAAAATCATAACTAAAATGACCGTGAAGCATATTTTATTAGATTGTACTGTTTTTAATGTAAATAGACAACGGTTTTATTCAGAGGTGTGTTTAACTGATTTATTTAAAAATGTATCACCTGAATATGTTTTAGAATTTTTTGTCTAGTGTAGATCTAAAATGTATTTTATAACGTTTTGTTAACTGTATATCTTGTGTAAATTATTCTGAGATCGCCATGGAAATAGCCTTGATGCAGGCATGGCGTTAAAAAGTGAATAAATAAAATATAAAATCACAAAATTGACCAGATGTCGCAGCCCTACAAAGCAAAGAAAACCGGATTTATAAATTTTTTTTTATCACAGTTATAATTTATTATCGGAAAATTGCAGTTCAATTTTTTCCTCCTAATCTTGCAGCCCTAGCTACAACATAACGTTCGTAAGAAAGAAAATTGAAGGGGTCTAAATAATTTCTGAATGCATTGTACATGTCGGCTTGTATCAGTAATATTGTGAGCATTAGTTGATCAATGTGGGTGTTTTATTGACTGATGCTGATTAACCAGAATTGAAAAAGCACTTGCACAATATTTTCTCAATATACAAAAAATTAAAATTGCATTCATATTATTAATTGAAAAGGTCCTATTTTAATCTTCTGTTAATGTTGTGTCTCTCTCAGGTGTTCATTGACCGGTTCAGATATAATGCCAACAGAGCCGCTCAAGTGCAGAGCAAACTCAAGCTGCTGGAGAAACTGTAAGTGTGACGTCACTAACACAGGTTTATTATTGATCAAACACACACTCGCTGCAGGCTCACCGTCTCTCTCTGTGTGTGTCTGTGTGTGTGTGTGTGTGTGTGCGTGCGTGTGTGTGCGTGCGTGTGCGCGCGCGTGTGTGTGTGTGTGTGTGTGTGTGTGTGTGTGTGTGAGAGAGTGTGTGCGTGCATGTGTGTGTGTGAGAGAGTGTGTGCGTGTGTGTGTGTGTCTCTCACAGGCCTGAACTCAAGCCCATGGTCAAGGAGTCTGAAGCCGTCTTACGGTCAGTTTTGCTCCGTCTTCTTCCCGTGTATTTGTGTAACGGATCGACTCCTCTCAGAAGTGAAGGTGACTTTTGTTCTGATCTCCCAACAGTTTTCCGGATAACTTTGAGAAGCTGTCTCCTCCGATCCTGCAGCTGGATGAGGTGGAGTTCGGCTACAATCCTGACCAGCGGCTCTTCAACGGCCTCAGCGTCTCGGCTGACCTGGAGTCCCGCATTTGCATCGTATGTATTTGCAATAAGAGATCTGACATTTGCTGGCATAGTGATCATAAAAATCTTTTTTTTTTTTTTTTTGATTATTGAAACTCAAAAAACAAATATATATATATATATAAATCTGGGGGGGGGGACGGGTTTGTTGAGTATCATATTTGATATGTCAGGTTTTTATGGCTCATATAGTCTGATATAATGAGAATATGGAGGAAAAACACCTTAATTTCATTCAGACTTAAACTGAGCAAAAATATGAGTTTGCTGCAGATGCTGATATTTCCATGATGAAATTCTAATGTTTGTGTGAAAATCAATGAGATCTTTATAACAGTACAGCAGATACTGACATAAAATGATCTAAATATCAGTCGTCGCTCTATATCTCCAAAAATATGTCTTAGTGAGATGAGATTGAATTGATCCAAACATATAATGCAGTGATTGAGAGCTGAAGAAATAAAGGCTCCTCAGAAGATGTGAGATGTTCTTGTAGTACACTTGAGTGTACTAGTGTATGAAAGATGGTTCAAGTCTACTACATGTGGTGACTAAATAAATTTTTTAAATCCATGTATCATATGATAGTCGAGTTTCTTGTTTTGTTCTGGTTTTGTTTTTTGTTTTGTTTTGAAATTCTAATGTTTGTGTGAAAATCAATGAGATCTTTATAACAGTACAGCAGATACTGACATAAAATGATCTAAATATCAGTCGTCGCTCTATATCTCCAAAAATATGTCTTAGTGAGATGAGATTGAATTGATCCAAACATATAATGCAGTGATTGAGAGCTGAAGAAATAAAGGCTCCTCAGAAGATGTGAGATGTTCTTGTAGTACACTTGAGTGTACTAGTGTATGAAAGATGGTTCAAGTCTACTACATGTGGTGACTAAATAAATTTTTTAAATCCATGTATCATATGATAGTCGAGTTTCTTGTTTTGTTCTGGTTTTGTTTTTTGTTTTGTTTTGGTTTGGTTTTGTTTGGTTATAGAGAGCACTCATTGATTGGTTGTATGTGTCTGGCTGTAGGTGGGTGAGAATGGAGCTGGTAAATCCACCGTACTGAAGCTGCTGATGGGAGAGCTGACGCCTGTCAATGGTACCAGATACGCTCACAGGTGAGCCTCACTCTGACGCTGAAGATGCTAGACCCTCTCTGTCTGTCTCTTACTTCTGTGTCTTCGTCTTTTCAAACAGAAACTTGAAGATCGGTTATTTCAGTCAGCATCACGTGGATCAGCTGGACCTGAATGTCTGCTCAATAGAACTGCTGCTCAAAAGATTTCCTGGTACTGCCTCAAATCGGCACTTTACATTCTCATCAGAAATCATCAGGATTGCATCGCTGACCCCTACAGAGACACTTCTGATAATGAAGATATTAGTCACATCATTCGCAGCCACACACTGAGCCGCTCTCTGTGATGCTGACCGCTTATTCGAGGTCTTCGTTGCTTGTCACATCATCTGTGGCCGACACATATGAAGTCGACGTGAAATTATTATTGGACCCAAAACATTTCTTTAATGTCTCTAACCTTATTTTGGATGGAGAAATTAATTATAACTAATACAGTGTCATTCAACTCACCCTGCAATACTTGATATTGAATATTCAGTTTCTCTAATATGACACATTATGGAAGTTAAATGCACGACTGACGCATAGTATCTCTAAAATGTATTTATAATAAATCGTATGTTTTCTGTTTGAATGAACTGTCCAATGTTAAGCAAGCCGTAGATGCTGACATGGCAATACAAGTAAATAACTACTTCTGGTAATCTGCTGTTTTTGTGCGTCAGGTCACACAGAGGAGGAGTACCGGCATCAGCTGGGTGGGTATGGCATCACGGGGGAGCTGGCCACGCGGCCGGTGGCGAGTCTGTCAGGAGGACAGAAGAGTCGTGTGGCTTTCGCTCAGATGACCATGCCCTGGTAAACCAAGCATCAGTACACTCTCATGGCGTCATGCCTTTGCTCCTGCTGCATCCAACTAGTTTTCTTGTTGTATCATTGTAATTTTTGTATGTGTGTGTGTGTATATATATATATATATATATATATATATATATATATATATACAGGGCCGCATTAAGACCTTACTGGGCCCCGGGGCTATGACTTACTGCAGGGACCCCTATTACAAATATATATAGCTTTAAAAAGGATTTTTATCCTATCAAAATTTTGATGCATTGAAATTGTATAATTCTTGTTACCAATTTCAATATTTAAAAAATAAAATAAATTAAAAAAAAATACTAGCATAAGTAAAAACAAGCTTGTACTTAAGACAAGTACACAGACACAAATTACAAAAAAATAGACCTCCTTGAAACACTTAAAGCACTGAATAAGAAATTGTTATATCAAATAATTGTACAAATAAACTGAATAGTCTTCACTGTATAAATTCTATATACATTAATTCTTATTTATTTTACAAAAGTGATTCGGTCAAGGACAGTGAGTGATTTTCTTTCTAATGTTTGATTAACATTATTGACATAAATTGTAACAGCAGCTAAATTAGGCTGCTTTAGAGGAATAGCTCACCCAAAAATTAAAGGTCTGTTGTTGTTCCAAACCTGTATGAGTTTCCTTCTGCTGTTGAATGTAAAAGTATGTGAAGAGTTCATTTGCAAAACAGATAACTCCATGTTTAACCATTTTCAAAAATGATGTTTTTTCATTGTGCATTGGAGAGATTTGGTCTCCAATTGTTTTGTTTTTTTATGTTTTAGTTTATTCCTGCCTCTAACCCTCATTTACACCCACATTTTTTTTCACCTGACCCTCATTTTCACAGACTGACCTTCTGAATGACACTCATTTGCACCTTCTAAACCTCATTTAACCATTCTGACCCTCGTTTTGACAGATGCTAACAAATCTGAGTTTCATTTATAGCCCCAACTTCTACATTCTGGACGAGCCGACGAATCATCTGGACATGGAGACGATTGAAGCCTTGGCAAATGCCCTCAACAAGTTCAGAGTAAGAGCAGAATCTGCTCACGTCGCCCTCAGCCAATCTAATGTGTTTACAGCGTTAGTCAAAGCTTCTCCATCATATACAGTCAAACCAGCATTTACTCCGACACCTTCAACATTTCACAGTTTACTCACTATAGTTTAGAAAATGGTAATAAAGTATGAGAAGAACTCAGAGTTAAACTGTGTCAGAACAAATTCATCTTGATAATGTCTGACAACTTTGATAGAAAGGTATGTAATGAATTCAGCTGTTAAATTTAAGCACACAATTAAATAATACCAATTTAGCTCAACCAATCACCAAGCAATGCCTAATTCTGTTCAGTCTGTGGTGGAAAAAGGTCACATTAACAATTAAAGAAAAAACACTTGAGTCCGGTCAAAGTGTCTGAATCATTTTTGGTCCCAAATTATCATACATTTTTCTGGTAGTCCACTATATGAAGAATATAAAGTTTACTTTATTTTGCTATGCTCACTTGCATGAATGAACTGTAGTGTCCTGCAATATATCAAAAATGATATCTGGTGTCTTAGTAATTTTTGGTTTGACTGTAATTGGTTTCTCTGTCAGGGCGGTGTGGTTCTGGTGTCCCACGACGAGCGCCTGATCCGGATGGTTTGTAAGGAGCTCTGGGTCTGCGAGGCCGGGCGAGTTCAGCGCGTGGACGGAGGCTTTGACGAGTACAAGGATATCTTGCAGGAACAGTTTCGTCGGGAGGGATACTTGTGATGCAGACGTCTGTTTACCCGATCTGAGGAGAGCGTCTGTAGTCCCGGTGGCCAGCACGCTCAAAACCCATTTAACTTCAAACTCCCTAAATCATGCGGCTCAGACGCGTCCTGCGGGTTCAAGGCCGGACTTTTGTGTAGATGACATATTAAAGATGATGTAAGAAAGGCGAAGCAGACATATGCACTAACAGATGTTGTACTCCACACCGCTTTTAAAGATCACCCAACATACGGTAATAAAAAGAAAAACTGTCCAACGTTTTTAATTTGGTGTCTGGTCACTATTATTAATCAGTTTTTATCAGTGCTTAGCGTGTTAATCTGCTTTAATTTTTCCAGTTTAACGGTCTCTTTTTTTTCTTGACAAGAATTGCATTTATTGAGACGCGGAATGTCTTTAAGACCACATCAAACGAGACACTTTTAGACACGCACTCCACTTCACCTCGGCGCCAGGTGCGAGTCAAACGGTACAGGTGTCGAGGAGCTTCAGCAGAACAACAGTGAACTGAGATGTTGTCAGGCCATGCGTCAGTAAAAACTAATTTTCCTGTCATGTTATACTGGGCTCGTAGTGCATGCTCTTCAATTGCACGCACAAATACGGCGGTGCACGCTGTAGCCTATCATTTCATATTAAAGCGAGAATGAAACGACGAGCATGCGTGTCAGATCCGCGTCACGTTCAGCAGCGGCAGCTCTTAAAGTAATAGCAGCCAAATAACCTAATAACGTCTGTTGTAGCTTTAAGGATTCATCTATATTTAATTTAGAATTAAGTGTGATAACTTTATAACATTTCTGTGTATTTCATAATTGCTGAAGGGCACAGGTAAATATGACGTTTATTATAATGGGTTTATCTGAAGATTGTTTTAAGTTCACTTAAATGAGAAGTTTTTTTTTGTTTTTTTAAGTCTAGTAAATGTTAAAATTGATAGCTCTCAATTATACTGTAATGTTAAACTGCTATAGTCAGTGGTTAAATATTAGTAACAATTTCCTAGAGACATCAGTAGTATTGGTATCAGTGATACTCGCCTTCAGTCATAAAAAAGATGCCATTAAACAAATATTACAAATATACTGTCTTTGTTTTTTCTACATTAATTTGGAGATTGAATATAAAATTATTGCAATATAAAAGTATATTTAAAAACTTGAATTTAGAAACTTCTTGAATTCATACAAGTTGCACAACACCAATTGAGAGATTTCATTTTAAAACGTTTTAAAAATGGATTTGTGAAAAATGGTCACGAAAGACATTAACTGAATGAGTAAAGTTAATAAGAGGGGCTAAAAAAAACAGACGGGTAAAAGAGTTTGAACAAAAATTTAACGAGATCCTCCAAACGTCTTCCCGTGAAACCTTGAAGTCCCTGCTGAAAAAAAACCCAGCTAAAACCAGCCTATGCTGGTCTTAGCTGGTTTAAGCTTGTCAAGCTGGAGTTGAGCTAGTTTTAGCCTCACCAGCTCAAAACCCCTCTAAAACCAGTCAACCAGTGTTTGTTTTTTTTCTTCAGCAGGGATGGAAGCATTTCCTCTTATCTCACTCGTAATGACAAAAATCCCTTCAAGCTACACGATCATAAGATTGAAGAACAATAGCAAGCTTTGCGAGACCAAGGGAAATTGTCTATGAAAATATATGACAAAATGGACTAATTAAATGACATAAAAACATCAGGAAAATAAAGCAACACATGCATGTTTGTTCTCTTGAACGGAGTCGTCTGGGTTTAACTGGTCAAGTTTGGACCCAGTGAACTGGATTGGATGGTTTCATCTTCAGAGCTCATCTCAGAGTTGTTGTCATAGCAACAGCTCTGTAAGCACGAACCTGCTCCAGAGGAGACTTACTGCACATAATCAGGATTAAACCATGGCTTTATAAGCGGAGCTGATGCTGGAAGTCTGTCCCAGTCACTGCACCACTCTGACAACTGGAGGATAATAACTCAGTGTTATAATCATTTTGATTAGTTTATTATAAAACAATTGCTGCACATAATCAGGATTAAACCATGGCTTTATAAGCGGAGCTGATGCTGGAAGTCTGTCCCAGTCACTGCACCACTCTAATGACAACTGGAGGATAATAACTCAGTGTTATAATCATTTTGATTAGTTTATTATAAAACAATTTTGTAGTATAAAATACAGTACGATTTTACCACTGTATTTTTGCCTCAAAAATGTATTTTGATCTGAAATTGAGTACAGTAAGTCCAGACCATGCATTAAAATGAAAATTCTGTCTCAATTTACTCACCCCCATTTCTTAACAAAAATACAATTATTTCTTTCTTCTGGTGAACATAAAAAAATATATATTTGTAATATGTCGCTGAAAAATGTCTTTTTTTCTCTCTCTCCATACAGTGGAAGTAAATGGTAACAAAAACAATATATCAAAGAAAAAATGTTGTTCCATAAAGGTTAGGAATGACACGAGGGTGAATAAATAATGGCAGCATTTTCTTTTCTGGGTGAACTATCCCTTTATCAATATTGCTTTTATATATATAAAAACAATAATAATTCTAAATAATAGTAAGCAATACGTGTGTATTGCATCTCCTTCAGTGAAAACCGTATCAAAAGAAGCCGAAACATCAAGCTTTGCATGTGGCCTTGGACTGAAAGTCAGTCTGGCTCAGCGTTTATGAGAGGAGTCTCTCAGAGCAAGCGATCTGTAATCACTCAGCTCCAGCAATCATGCAAGAAAAGAAAACGCACACTTATTTCTACATGCACATGACGGGGTTGCTGATGGAGTAGGTGAAGCCACTGAAAGCATTTGAGCAACCATGTTTGTATGCGCAAGGAAAAGGTCTTAAAGTCTGAGAATAATAGTATTAAATGTTGTATAAGGAAATACAGTGAACCTTTGACATGGATGTTGTCAGTAACAATTCCCCGGCTCCGCTCTGATACTTTGTTTCTCAGGCTACAGCATGGTTCTCCATCTCTATTTAGGTTCCTCTGTATCTGCTGTGTCTCCTGAGGATCTGAAGGTCCTGGGATTAAAGGTACCTGATAATCTTGCCCAATTACAAGAGGCTGATGTGACACTGAAACCCCATGATGAACAAAACATATGGGGGAAAACATCTATGCATGCTGATGAACGCATATACTGTACCAGCATCTGTCTTTTCCGAAGGATTGCAGTCATTATGGGCAGACCATTGGAGAGTCCTTTGCTTTTCATGTTACAGATTGATTCATCAGGGATGATTTATGAACCCCAAGTGGTGCGATCCAAATTGTGGTCACCCAGGCACTACAGAGCTTTACTGTCGTGCCTCTTCATAGTCCAGCTTTTTTAAATGCAAAATGTGATTTCTCAAAAGGGTGAAATAGCACCAGGCATGCTTTCATAAGAGTTATACATACAGTATCATTTACATTTAAACACAAAAAAAATCTTCATTTTCAGAAAGCCGTTTATTTAGCAACAGTAAAAAAGTGGAAAATATTGTGTTTACATGACGATGTGCATTTTCCAGGGTGCAGCTTTTTAATGGACATACACAACAAAGAGCCCATTTCTCTAAATATTCCTGTTATGATTTCACTCTTTAAGATGTTTAGCTAACCTGCTGATGTCAAACCACAAATATCTGATGTATAAATGCAACAGAGTACCATCTTTGTCAAACACAAGCAGATTTTGTGTGACCTTCCAAAACACCCTTCAGCAAAACTGTTCAAAATTCAGTCTATTTTAAGAGTATTTGCGCACCATACATGAAGATTAGTATTTTAAGAGGCTCCTATGTTTAGATTCAGTAAATTCACTTTAATGGCAAAGAAAAGGTTATTAGTCAGTTATTGAATGCCTTATTTTAAAAAAATTATATTTTCACAGGAGCCTGATTTTAAAAAATAAAATAAAAACAGGACTCAAATGTCGCAGCTGGACTTACAGGTTTTTGCATATGAACTCTTCATATTTTCAGCATAGTTGTTTTCAGGACATTTATGTTTCATCCAGGCACATTTGACTGGATGTGAATCATTATTTCTTGTAATGTAGACTCTAATCTATTCAAATTAGTTGTCAGAAAAACACTCTTGTTCTATATCTAGTTGTATGGAAATAATCCATATTAATTGTTTAAAAGTTTCCGAATGTTACAAATGTTTTCAACAAATTCTTATGACGTTACACACATTAGCTCACATATCTATTGTCAGATTTGAATATGTCTTATATAAATTAATACTACACTTGAATGGGCTAAAAGATAAACCGTAGGTTATGATGACTTTGTGTCATCATAATCATGGCGTAGCACCAAAACGGACACTCGTTTATTTATATATATACAGTGTAATATAGACTCAGTTGCATTTCCCGAGCAGCAGGACGCTCCGTTCCTCCAGATGTTTGCAAAGTTTGAGGTCAGTATATGTCAGGCAGGTGTGAGTAGTTTCTGTCCCAGTAGCCGCCGGTGTAGAGCCAGTCTGGGGCTCCGGTGTAAGGGTTTGGCCCCTGATGAAACCACCTGCATGTGAACACGAGTTTGCCGTTAAAGTTAAGATCAATGCAATCATGTCTGTCCATCCTCAAAATAAATTTACACGCAGACAAACCAATAAATGCTGATAAAGTCCCAAATCATCATCACAGTGTTTAATGAATAAATGCATTGTGTATCCAAATTCTGGCTTTACTCACACCACTGCACTTTATTTCACAGTATGTGTACTTACAGTGTACGTACCTAAGAAAGTAAAGGGTAATATAAAGTGACTTCATGTGCAAGTACCCATTTATTACCAAGTAATACTGTAAAAATAAGTGCTATATTGTAACGTGTGCGATGTTATTGTAACAAATGCTGTGGAATCTCCACATGTCTAAAATACCTACATAATTGAACATACTACATAACTACATACTCTAAAACTAAGTCTTCTTATACAGGCATTTCAGAACAAAGAAGACCCCTGAGTTATGTACTTTTACCCATCAGTGTATGCTTTGTTGTTGGGTGTTTATTAACTCTTGACAAACCTTATTTTCCATTCCTCGTCTGATTTGGAGCGATGTTTCCGAGCCGTTCGTTGTTTTTCCTCCAGTCTGTTCTTCTCTGCACTGGCTGCATCTGGAAACAGCAGCAATGCATGTTCATCCACAATTAGTAAACATGTGTTCAGATTGTATATTACAGTTAAGCAGTCTTCTATTATGCCATTATATATAAACGGGAACATAAACTGATGATCTGTCACACATTCCAACAATGTGTTTAAATACCTTTATGCAAATGTTCAAAATGTAGCTCAAACACTAGAGCATGACACTAGAGTAATGCATGAGCTGAAGATAATGTATAGCATTGGATTTGTTGCGAAGACTGCAAATGAATCTGCAGAGGTTGTGAGTTTACTGGTTGAATGAATGTATTTCATCACGAGTCAATAAGAGGTTGATGTACCTATGTCTCCATTCTCCAGGGCTCTGATATCAGGTCTCAGACGACAGTCTGTCTGTGGAAGAGCTCGCTCCATCTCTGCATCCAGCTCATTCAACTGCAGAGCGAATGATGTGAAAGCATAGTACTGACAGAAAGAAAGAAAAGAAAATGAGTGACAGTATGCCACACAACAGGCATATTTATTTTTATACATATACTGTATATTAGTTTGACTAAGAGGGGTGGTTAAATGCATATAATAATAAAAAAAATAATTGTCTATGTACTTATGCATCATACAGACCTTTTTTTGTCATTATGCATATTTGTTATTATAGAGTGCTGCAGAGATTGCATACAGTATATTTTGATGATGCAATCATTTGAAGGGATTTAGCATTTCAGCACTTCTGAAGTCAATACGCTTTTTGAATTGGTTTTTGGTTACGGTCTGTGTTTCACAAACTCACCTACTCCCTAGTCACTTTCACAGCCTCTTTGTTTTTAGAATTGCACTCTTGCAAACTCAAGCTTTCAGATATTTTTTTGTATTACGTAGTATTACGTATTACGTAGACATTTCAAATAGTAGCTTTAGATATTTTATTGGATTCAACATAAAATGTATTACACATAAATGTTTGGGCTACAACGGCTAACATAAACTATGGAACATAAAAGAAGATAATTTAAGAAACATCTCAAATGTTTCAATTTTTTTCATTCATGCAATGGAAGTCATTGGTAACCAAAACAGCTTTTTACCAACAGTCTTCAAAATACCTTCTTTTATGTTCACAAAAGAAAGTCAGTCATTCAGGTTTGAATAAATGGTGACATTTTGTTTTTTGGCTCAACTATCCCTTTAAAGTGTTATATATATATATATATATGGGAGTCTTATGGGCAGTCTTCAAAATACCTTCTTTTATGTTCACAAAAGAAAGTCAGTCATTCAGGTTTGAGTAAATGGTGACATTTTTTTTTTGGCTCAACTATCCCTTTAAAGTGTTATATATATATATATATATATATATGGGAGTCTTATGGGGAAATAATACTCTAAATAAGAAACTAAAACGGCCAGCAGGTGGCGGTAAATGTCTTTATGAGTTATTTATTCATTCGATTAGCTTAAAACGCGGATTCATTCAGAAACTAACACCGCTGTTCCTCACACATGCACAACAGTTCTTCTGTGGCTTTATAGGTGTTATTTTTGTTGGCAAAACTGAGCAAAAACAGACAATATTGAGTTTAAAATATAACATAATATTAAGCTTGTGTGATATCGCTTATCATGTGATATAAATGTGAGACAAAAACTCATATAGGAGCATTTTTGCACCAATATGTTGAATATTAGGCCATAACTGCATCATATTTGTCAGCAGTCAACTGTATGAATTGTAAGATGACGTACAGGTCTGGGGGCGGGGGCGTTAACTGCGTTAAAATATTTGAATTGCGTTATTTTTTCATAGCTAATTAATTAAGTTAACGTGTTAAACTGACAGTCCTAATGTGTGTTAGCTTAAAACGCGGATTCATTCAGAAACTAACACCGCTGTTCCTCACACATGCACAACAGTTCTTCTGTGGCTTTATAGGTGTTATTTTTGTTGGCAAAACTGAGCAAAAACAGACAATATTGAGTTTAAAATATAACATAATATTAAGCTTGTGTGATATCGCTTATCATGTGATATAAATGTGAGACAAAAACTCATATAGGAGCATTTTTGCACCAATATGTTGAATATTAGGCCATAACTGCATCATATTTGTCAGCAGTCAACTGTATGAATTGTAAGATGATGTACAGGTCTGGGGGCGGGGGCGTTAACTGCGTTAAAATATTTGAATTGCGTTATTTTTTCATAGCTAATTAATTAAGTTAACGTGTTAAACTGACAGTCCTAATGTGTGTGTGTGTGTGTGTGTGTGTGAGAGGATGCTGTCTGTGTG
>NW_015506185.1:58437-72930 GCF_001515645.1 Sinocyclocheilus grahami | reverse complement strand
GTGTGTGAGGATGCTGTCTGTGTGTGTGTGTGTGTGTGTGTGTGTCCCATAGCCAATTTAATGCTAAAATGGTAATTATATGATGTCTGGTAATGGATCACATCACAATAACAAGAGTGTGTGTTGATAAATGATGGCATATTCTGCATACTTTTCTGGAGTTGTCTGGTCGCGGTGATATCCTCCAGATCAGCTCACTTCCTGCAATCACCTGCACTGTCTCGGCTTCTGGAGGAGGCATTTCATCCGGCTCCTCAGCCGCATTATTACTCTGCAAAAGACCCAATGTGTACAGCACATTACAATAGACATTGATTAATTTTAATAAATGCCACAAATTAAATGTCAAATCAAATGCAGGTGGTATGATCGTGATCATTATCAGTCACCTGTGTGCTTCCCTTCCTGTCCTTCTCAGAGCGCTTTGTGTCAGATTTTCTGTGAGCACCAAATGTCGCTGGATCCACAGAATACAAGCACTCCGTCCACTTGCCATACAGAGCACATATCTTTCTTTTGCTGGACAGATATAAAGAAAATGTGGCCATTTACTGATGTACATTTATTTACGCTTTTGGTAACATTTTAGATGTCTTAAGCGAACACAAGTAACTAAGAGTTTTCAGTCAAAACACTAATTTGCTGCTTATTGATAGTAAGGTAGTTGTTGTAGTAGTTATGTGTAAGGGAAACAGGTCAATTTAGCTCAAAGGGAATTATTTTTTATCTTATAGGGAATTTGAACAGAATCACTGTTTTACGGCTGATCAACTGAATCGGACAGTATTGATTGATAGAAACGTTTAAAAAGCATGAATTTTCAAACTCATACATACCCAACATGAATATAATCCTATAAGCTCTTCAATAGTTTTTCAAAATACATACACAATGAGTGATTAGAACATGATAGTCAAATGTGCGGGTTACATACATGATATGGAGTTAAGCAATGGACTGGTGTTCGTTTATAAGTCCTTTTGAGATCATTTTGGTGCATCTACATCCAGGGGCGGACTGGGGCTAAAAAGTGGCCCTGGACTTTTTGGCACCGAGCGGCCCACCACACCATAACCATAACACGGTTATATGTGGATGCGCACTAATATTACGTCAGAGTCCAGCTGTTTGTGTCGTCATCAAACCAAGATGCTCCACAACATGCTGTGCATGTTTATGTATGGGCTTTTTCAGTTATTTTGATCGTATACTCGTCATATACTCACAAAATGAGATGACGGAAAAAGATGAGGAGAGCAGCCTCTTTTGTTTCTGCAGTGTTAGCCGCAAGACCTTGCCGAGGTGGAAACAGGGCCTCTGTGCTTTGTGAGGATGGTCATGGAGCATGGTCTTTGTCCTGGGTGGGGGAAACCACCCAACGAAGTTAAAGTCTTTAGCTCGTGATTTCTATCATGGATTTACATGTGATGGTCATGCTGTCCTTCTCTTTGACCATTAATCTTGGTTACTTGCCCCAAATTTGACAAACTCCTTCCTGAGTTGGAATTATCAATAAGTGTTATTTTGTGTTAATGCTGTGAGCTGCTCAAAGCTGCTAGTTGGTGGACGTGCATCAGACTCGTGGCGCCAGGGTATCGTGGACAGATGTATGACGTTGTCTTGTTGTCCTGGGCCTCTTTGTGGAATTTGGCTCTTTGGGTTGTTGTAACACCAATCTTAAATTGTCTGATTCGCCCAATATTTATGTATTGGGTAGGGTTAAGGGATCCAGAATATGATCATGCATTAATAGTTGAACACAGACAAGCAAAGTGATACAAAAAGTAAAGGTTACACTTTGATAGTCCACTTTAGACATTCTACTAACTATTAGTAACTTTGCAACTACGTGCCAACTAACTTTCATTAGAGTATTAGTAGACCGTTAGGTTAGATTTGGGTTAGTAAAATAAGTTGACATGTACTTGCAAAATTACTTATAGTCAGTAGAATGTCTGAAGTGGAAGATCAAAATGAAGTGTTACTCACTATATATCCAATCAAATCACAGTAGTGGACCAGAGCTAACTTCACATACTGCACTACACCACACTACAGTCATGTCAAATTGAATCAGTTTATATAGGTTCTCTGGGACAGAGATAGCATAAGATATCTGTCATTTTAGTAGTGTTTACATACCTTTTATCAAGAATGTATCCTTCCACTTTATGCAACTCTTTTCCAAAGATGCCACACGGTTTGAAAGTCAAACGACATCTTTCCCCAGTTCTGATAAAAAGCACAGTAAAATCATTTGTGGACCTTGTATGTCTTCCATATGTGACACTGGACCACAAAACCAGTAATAAGGGTCAATTTTTCGAAATTGAGATTTATATATCATATGAAAGCTGAATAAATAAGCTTTCCATTGATGTATGGTTTGTTAGGATCGGACAATATTTGGCTGAGATACAACTATTTGAAAATCTGGAATCTGAGGGTGCAAAAAAAAATCTAAATATTGAGAAAATCATCTTTAAAGTTGTCCAAATGAAGTTCTTAGCAATGCATATTACTAATCAGAAATTAAGTTTTGATATATTTACGGTAGGAAATTTACAAATATCTTCATGGAACATGATCTTAACTTAATATCCTTATGATTTTTGCCATAAAAGAAAAATCTATAATTGTGACCCATACAATGTATTGTTGGCTATTGCTACAAATATCCCCCAGCGACTCAACACTGCTTCTGTGCTCCAGGGTCACATATTAGTTGTTCTTTTCAAACCTTAATAAAGCAACAATGATCTAATTCACATCCTTGTTTGTTGCACTTTTTTTTGTCAAATTAGAGGACAATACTTGCTCTTACTTATGATTAATAATTTCAACATTTCCATATTGCTCAATCCACAGTTGTCCCATGATAATGTTATGAACACAGCAGGTCGGGTTGGTCCAGGTGTAGGCTTCATTGTGGCTGAAAAACAACAAATTAACAATACATAAGTCAATCGTGTAGCTGAATTTACATGTAGGAAAAGTCTTGTTGACCTCTCATACAGTATGTTGAATGAACACATGCTCCACGTGTTTACTGCTGTACATGTAAGGCAGTGAATGACTCACAGAGGAAGCTCTAGGGTGATGATTCCACGCGGTTCGGCCTCCACACACTTTCCCCAGAATTTGAGTTTTGGATAAATGGAGCCATGAAACATGAAGTTGCTCTTTATGCCCTCGGCGTGGAAGGCACTGACCGGCGGATGATGACTGACCTGCTCAGAGACCCATCTGAAGCCCAGATCCTCGCTGATGACACAAAAACACTGACAGTTCATATGAAACATTAATGTGTTCGCTCATAACTGATCAGTTGATGTGAAACACTGACCTGAGCAGCTCGTAGGTTTCTCCGAGGAGCGGGTTGAAGGGTTTTCCCGTCCTCTCCCACTGCGAGGCCACAGCTGATACAGCAAAAGCTGCCACACACTGAAAAACCAAAGAAACATGATATTACCAACAGAGTACAGTTTTTTACAATCACTAAAGCACATTTCTTAATACTTAGGTCACTTTTTCAAAACACTTCACAAAGTTCTCCTAACCAACTTTCAGCTTGGCACAGCAGTACATTTCACATTCAAAATGAACTAAAACTACCAAAACACTTCATACAGTCTCAAATCAACTCATTTTTCCATAACAGTAGCAAAGGTTTCAACCCAACAATCACTCAAAAAAAATCCCCTTTTGTATAGATGACAATTAAAGATTATGTAAACATGCAAAATTGCTCGTAGAGACCATAGAGTTTTAGTAGTGATTGTGTTTGAGCCATATCAGGTTTATTGAGTATAATTATAAATATTCAGATCTTTTGCTTATAGTCAAAATTAATTATATTTTTTTGAGCTAAAATGTCATTGATGTAATAGTTATTCAGTACTAAAATATAATGTGTGTTGTATTTAGATAAGATTACATACAATTTGCATGATGCAAATTCTGCATACTGAAGGTAATTAAACGAAAGCATATTAAATTCAGGTCTTAGCCGTAATCTATATGATTTGCACCTACCTGTTATTGTTTGACCTAAAAGACAATTTTATGAGAAATCTCTAAAATGAATATTAACCAAAGCTGAAGTTAAAGAAACTGAAGCTAATTTTCATGGTCTCTCCCATTTAAAAACATAAAATCCACGTAAAATCCAAATTCTTGTCCCCATCGTAATCATTTTAATGGCTTTGCAATGCAAACATCACTCTGGAATGCATTAATGGTACCATATGCATGTTAATATAGGCCAGGCTTAAATTCAACACTGCTTTACTCAGTAGGTCCATGCTCTATTTCTCTATTCAGCAAGGGTTTCTTGGGCTAAAAAAATAAAAATATATTTACCTTCATTCTGTGGATGGAGTCTTGTGAAGCGCTGGTCTTCTGGACGAGGTATGTGTGCTCCATGTATTCAGTCAATCTCTGAAGAAAACTCAAAGGCTCGTTAAAAATCACCGGCATTGTGATTTTAGACAGTTCCTGTGAAGATTTAAAGATGAGAATAATTGATTAACAGACTGCTTTTACATCAGAACTTTAGTCACCTTTACTCTATAGCGCTTCATAATGCATACTGTTTTGTAAAAAAGTTCATCTGTTCAGTTTAATAACTGTGCACAGTTCATGAATTATAAAACAAGTTCAGTTCAAGCAGCTCTACTGAAGACAGTAGTGTCATTATTCAGCTCAAGTCAGTTAAAAAAAATCAGCACCAGATCCACTTTACAAACCGGAGCACTGCTTACATCATGTAAACCTAACAATGCAAACATATTTATGCATATATAGCCATATTTGACTTACCATCCCAATGCATTTTTTGAGAACGCTCCACATACTGACATTGTTTCGTGAGAACATTGCAGCAGGAAGAGCTGACCTATTCCAACATGGAGAGTGAAAAACATTTCTCTATGAGTTCAGGACTGCACAGGTAATCAGAGAACACCAAATGCAAACATGTATTCCAGCCAGTATATTTAAGCAATATTGCTGTTGTTCTTAATATAAGCACTTTTTAATGTAATCACAGCCATGCTGATATTCAGATCAATAGTACGATGGCAGATGTGATACTGCTGATACACAACAGTTCAATAAACAATAAGTTCACATTGAGTAACTTTACAGTAGTTCTATCAACAAAAATCAATCAATCGCTGCATGACACAGAGCAATGCTGCAATGAGGTTAAGTATAAACCAGGCCTAACCCCGTAACCCTGTAACCAAGAAGGGAGCAGATAATGTATGCCTTAAATCACAACTTGCAGATCCATGTAAGCATCATAAGAAAGTATGTAAATTAAATCATATTTCACTAGTACAAATTATAAATGTTCCTCTTTTGGGTCTCATTGCACTGGCTTCCTGTATCTGTCCAAATTAAATTTAAGGCTACATGATGTAGGTCTACGAATGTATGAATAAATGTAAATGTAAGTGAATAAATGAAATTGTGATAGGTGAAACCAACAATGCAACACTCAATATGATATATTATTATATATATCCTTGCATCATCACTCATTTCACCAACCTGAACCTGATTAAAGATTGAAGAACCCTGGTCTAAATACTAGGAAACCAACTGTCCAACCAATTATTACTATTATTTTTTTGGTCACGATGTGGGGCCCATCATAATACAGATGCCATAGATCACGACACTCTGCTCAACAAGCTGGAGAAATGTTGTTATGCTAGTCTATTTTAGATCCTATCTTTTGGTTCACTACCACTTTGTTTGAGTGATTTAGGTCAAACCTAAAATAAATGTAATAGTATGGAGTGCCACAAGGCTCTGTCTTGGGGCTTATGTAATTATGATTGATTGATAATGTGACCATACTTCATGTAGCTAAGTAATGAAATATGGTTTTACTCAGCTAAACAACAGCTTTTAACAGCACGATTAAGCAGCAGCAACAACAATAATAATCATCTGCAAACACTGTAAACTGGCCTTTTTTATATGCAGTTTTTAAAAAAAATACACGTTTTAAAATGAGATAGGAAACCAATTCACATGAAACCAAAGGTATACCTGTGCTTTTTGACTCCATTGCACTGGGTTTTGTCACCCTGGCTACCGTCCCCTGACATGATGTCTCTGGGGCCACAGATGAAGCTGTGTCAATAGACACCAAACTGTTTACTGATCTGGCTCTAGAAAAACAGAGAAGGATGTAGGAAAAACATGGAGCTTCATGAGAAAAGAAGAACATTTGATAAATGTTATAAATATAAAGAAAAGCATAGAATGATATAGACAGACTCTGTCCAAATTAAATTTAAGGCTACATGATGTAGGTCTACGAATGTATGAATAAATGTAAATGTAAGTGAATAAATGAAATTGTGATAGGTGAAACCAACAATGCAACACTCAATATGATATATTATTATATATATCCTTGCATCATCACTCATTTCACCAACCTGAACCTGATTAAAGATTGAAGAACCCTGGTCTAAATACTAGGAAACCAACTGTCCAACCAATTATTACTATTATTTTTTTTGGTCACGATGTGGGGCCCATCATAATACAGATGCCATAGATCACGACACTCTGCTCAACAAGCTGGAGAAATGTTGTTATGCTAGTCTATTTGAGATCCTATCTTTTAGTTCACTACCACTTTGTTTGAGTGATTTAGGTCAAACCTAAAATAAATGTAATAGTATGGAGTGCCACAAGGCTCTGTCTTGGGGCTTATGTAATTATGATTGATTGATAATGTGACCATACTTCATGTAGCTAAGTAATGAAATATGGTTTTACTCAGCTAAACAACAGCTTTTAACAGCACGATTAAGCAGCAGCAACAACAATAATAATCATCTGCAAACACTGTAAACTGGCCTTTTTTATATGCAGTTTTAAAAAAAAATACACGTTTTAAAATGAGATAGGAAACCAATTCACATGAAACCAAAGGTATACCTGTGCTTTTTGACTCCATTGCACTGGGTTTTGTCACCCTGGCTACCGTCCCCTGACATGATGTCTCTGGGGCCACAGATGAAGCTGTGTCAATAGACACCAAACTGTTTACTGATCTGGCTCTAGAAAAACAGAGAAGGATGTAGGAAAAACATGGAGCTTCATGAGAAAAGAAGAACATTTGATAAATGTTATAAATATAAAGAAAAGCATAGAATGATATAGACAGACTGGCAAGACCAAAACTATGCTTTCAAAAAGCTTTATAAGCCCAAGTAGATCATAGAGAACACTGATGCCAATGTTTTGTATGATCTAATACGATGCTTTTGGGAAATGCAGCCCAGAGCTGAGAATGTGGACAATTAACAACAACAAATGGATTTGTAATACTGTTCAAATTATTTCTTGTTGTGTACATTATGTATATGGAACATATGCATTTAAGCAAACTCTACCATTGTAAAGCATATGGGATTATAAGATTATGACAGTATTAGATTCTGCAGAATGATGACATCTGTCAACAGCAAATTACTGTAAGATATACACTTACACCTTTATCAGTTTAGTTTCACTTGAATTTAATGTGTAATTCCACTTTCTCATTCTCACAGCTCATCCTGAGATGGTTTATAATGTTGCAGGTTTCTCTGGTTTCAGCACACACTGCTATTTTAAGCGTGTTTACTGTAGTTCACGATGTACTGAACATCTGTCTACTGACAGAGCCCTAAAAAAGGATCAGTGCTTAGCTATAGAACACTCTCAGAAAAAAGGTACAACAGTACTTTTTCAAAAGTAAACTTTTGTGTCTTATTTAGCCTTAAATGTGCATATTAGTACCTTAAAGGCACATACTGTATTTTGAAAGGGTACCATCACAGTAACAGGTTTTGGAACTTTTTTCTAAGTGTAAACCTTGCCTATAATAACAACTAAATTTGCTTATAATAATTGCAAGTAAATTCTACGAATGATTACAAATAAACATCAAGTAACACATACAGTATACACAAATAGTATTTTCTTGTTAAACATATTCCAATAATCTACAACTTACACCCCTCTGGT
Organism: Sinocyclocheilus grahami; assembly: GCF_001515645.1. Classification (NCBI taxonomy): domain Eukaryota; kingdom Metazoa; phylum Chordata; class Actinopteri; order Cypriniformes; family Cyprinidae; genus Sinocyclocheilus; species Sinocyclocheilus grahami. Next base: position 64,890 of record NW_015506185.1, on the reverse strand, counting down.
TTTTCTCACCCCTCAATATATACTTAAATATTCATGTTTTATTGTTGTTATAATTAATTTTAATCTAATTAGATAAGATTATGTTCATGTGTCTATCCTTGATGATGCCACACCTGAAACATTGATAACAATAATGCAAAAATGTAAGCAAAACTTCAAGCATAATAAAAACATCCCACTGGCTCAGTGACAAAACACAGAGAGAAACTGCACACTCAACACTTGATAAAAAAAATATAATTTATAATACAATATACATATATAATCCTGTTTTGATTAAGGTTACTGTACTCTATAGTGACATCATGACAAATGCTACTGTCACATTTACAATCACCTGACCTATCTTTACTTTCAGTGCCAGAGGACATTGTCTGATTAAATCTACTGTCCGTAGCTTCATGTGACAGTGAAATAAGTGACATGAAAGTGAAAATATCAGCAGAGAAGAGCAGAAATGTGAATGTACCTGCTTGAATGGCCTCTGCAGGAGTCACCTTGTTGTGCGTCCTGTCTGCTGTTCCTGTACGTGAGACTGTAGCTGCGTGAAATGGAGCACAGGAGAGAGACAGTGTGTGTGTGTGTGTGTGCATACATCACAGCGCATGAGTGTGTGTGTGTGTGTGTGTGTGTGTGTGCGCGTGCATGTGTTTGCAGAGCTCAACATAAAGAGGATCGGAGAGCAGCTGATCAATCTACACCTGTGCTGTGATGAAAACTCACACCAACACATACATCTATGTGCTACCTGAACTATTAATAATAATGCAATCCTTTTATACAGTACTTATCAGCATTTCTACATAGTGTCTGTAATAAATGTGATTGTTACCTCAATAACTGTATTTCCACTGCACACTAACATCACAGGACTCAAATTACAATGTATAGACTGTGTGGACATGTGCTGTCTCCTGGCCTTGTTAAGAGATGAATAAGTAAACATAACTGAATATGATTAACAATTTATATTAATACAATATATATTGTTACCTCAATAACTGTATTTCCACTGCACACTAACATCACAAGACTCAAATTACAATGTATAGACTGTGTGGACATGTGCTGTCTCCTGGCCTTGTTAAGAGATGAATAAGTAAACATAACTGAATATGATTAACAATTTATATTAATACAATATATTAATATATTAAATGTAGATGGATGGATGGATGGATGGATGGATGGATGGATGGATGGATGGATAGATAGATAGATAGATAGATAGATAGATAGATAGATAGATAGATAGATAGATAGATAGATAGATAGATAGATAGATAGATAGATAGATAGATAGATAGTCATAGCTGAAGTGTGGAAGTGATTATGAAGGGCGTAATGGAACAATACTGCTCACCATACACTGAGCCGTCTTAAGAAGCTTTACTCCTCTTTAACAGAGTAAGCACCCTTCAGAAACACTCTCATTCATCTGATTGCCATTCATTATATCCAGACAACTGCATAATGCAAAACAAAACTCTAGCTCCGGTGGAACTGCCTCAAGCCCTTATTAGCACACATTTATAAGGTGTTGAACCCAATAATCACATTCTATTCACTCTATATCTAGACAAACAGTCTTCATTTTCTTCATCAATTTAAACGTTTATACTTTCTTGTCAGCACAATTAGAACAGCTTAGCCTACTTGCTTAGCATAGTGCTAACTGATTATGAAATAAAAATTAGATTAGCTAGAAGATAAGAAAACACACTGACAAAATATGAAGGCTATAGTTTGTCTCACAATCTCACAAAAAAGTACATTTCTGATACAGGCTATAATTCGCTATAATTGAATTACCCGATTAAACCTGTATCTTAGATTTAAACCAAGATGTCTTACATATAGCCCAGTCCTGAACTGTTTACTGTGGATTTACAACTTGCTTTCTCTTCTGAAAATATCATATAATACAAAAGCTCAGATAATTGACTTGACTATTGAATTTATTTTTATTCATAACTTGTCATTTATTTTTCTTTTATGATCCATTCCCTTGTTATTCCATAGCATTCTATGATCCATTCTGCTGTTATTGAAAAAAAATAGAAATTAGTAAACCACTCCACTGGGTCTTCCGGTTTGATCACATGAACAAGAAGAGCCTATATATGTAAGAGATGAAAGATTTAGAAACTAACATAAAAATGATCTTCGTTTGCATTATCATGATGTCCTAATTCCAAATATGATAAAATATTTTGTATGTGGGCATGCTGAGGCAATTTGGCTATTGGAAATATAACATTATAATTTAACTCCAAGTTATCAAACTGATCCCATCCTCCCATTGCTAAAAATGTAGGCCTAAGACAAACAAATGTTTTATGATTTATTTATCATTATGAAACATACAAGGTGGGAAAGAATAAAGTAAGAAAAACAAATAATTCAAACAATAAAAGTAATGTTAAACTAAAAATAATACATACTGTATATGGACAAAGGTATTGGAACACGCCTCTTAATTACTGAATTCAAGTATTTCAATCAAACCCATTGCCTCAGGTGTATAAAATCAAGTACCAAGCCACGCAGTCTGCATTACAAACATTTGTGGGGAAAAAAGGGTCATTCTGAAGAGCACAGTAAATTCAAACATGGTAGGATGCCACCTTTGCAATATGTCTGTTTGTGAAATTTCTTTCCTGCTAGATATCAGTCAACTGTAATGGTATTATTGAAAAGTGGAAGCATTTAGGAACAGCAGCAGAAGCGGAAGGCCATGTAAAGTAACAAAGCATGTCACCGAGTGCTGAGACGCATTGTGCGTAAAAGTCACAAACAAAACAACACACATATTGATAACAGTATTGTTTGTCCTTTATTACGCACCAGTCCAAAAAATGCCAGTTCTCGACTCCCATTGGAAGAAATTGCGTTCTGTGGGGCCCCACGCAATTGCATGGGTTTCGTGGTGCCTAAACACGCTACTGGGGGCCTTGTGAAAACAACGGTGATCTGACGACTTTGAAAATCATGCAGTGTGAACTCGGCATAAGAGACAGATAGAAATTGCATAGAGCGGTGGGTCTCCAGCACTAGAGTTGAGAACCACTGGTGTAAAGCACACTGCTACTGGACTCTGGAGCAGTGGAAACCTGTTTTGTGCAATGAAAAATCTTGCTTCTCTGTTTGGCAGTCTGAGGGGCAAGTCTGGGTTTGGCAGTACTAGTACAATATTACTTGTCTGACCACATTGTGCCAACTGTAAAGTTTGGCGTATTATTGAAAAGTGGAAGCATTTAGGAACAGCAGCAGAAGCGGAAGGCCATGTAAAGTAACAAAGCATGTCACCGAGTGCTGAGACGCATTGTGCGTAAAAGTCACAAACAAAACAACACACATATTGATAACAGTATTGTTTGTCCTTTATTACGCACCGGTCCAAAAAATGCCAGTTCTCGACTCCCATTGGAAGAAATTGCGTTCTGTGGGGCCCCACGCAATTGCATGGGTTTGCCTAAACACGCTACTGGGGGCCTTGTGAAAACAACGGTGATCTGACGACTTTGAAAATCATACAGTGTGAACTCGGCAAAAGAGACAGATAGAAATTGCATAGAGCGGTGGGTCTCCAGCACTAGAGTTGAGAACCACTGGTGTAAAGCACACTGCTACTGGACTCTGGAGCAGTGGAAACCTGTTTTGTGCAATGAAAAATCTTGCTTCTCTGTTTGGCAGTCTGAGGGGCAAGTCTGGGTTTGGCAGTACTAGTACAATATTACTTGTCTGACCACATTGTGCCAACTGTAAAGTTTGGCGGAGGAGGGATAATGGTACTGGGCTGTGGTTCTGGGGTTGGGCCCCTTAGTTCCAGTGAAGATAAATCTTAATGCTTCAGCATACTGAGACGTTTTGTGGGAACAGTTTGGGGATGGCCCTTTTCTATTCCAGCATGACTGTGTCCCAGTGAACAAAAAAGGTCCATAAAGACATGGTTGGATGAGTTTGGTGTAGAAGAACTTGACTGGCCTGCACAGAGTCCTGTCTTCAACCCCATTCAACATCTTTGGGATGAAATGCAAAGGAGATTGCAAGCCTCCTCGTCCAACATCGTCCAATTGGATGAATGGGCAGAAATGAACTCAAAAACTCAAAAAACTTATCGGAAGACCTTCCCAGAAGAGTGGAAGCTGTTATAGCTGCAATAGGGGCACCAACTCCATATGTCTATGTATTTAGAATGCAACGTCATTAAAGACCCTGTTGGTGTAACAGTCAGGTTTTATTCATACTGTATAGTGTATGTCATCTGGATGATGATGCAAAAATAGAATACTGCAGTAATTAGAAAAATAATAATACAAATAAAATAAAAAAATTCTTCAACCCCATTCAACATCTTTGGGATGAAATGCAAAGGAGATTGCAAGCCTCCTCGTCCAACATCGTCCAATTGGATGAATGGGCAGAAATGAACACAAAAACTCAAAGAACTTATCGGAAGACCTTCCCAGAAGAGTGGAAGCTGTTATAGCTGCAATAGGGGCACCAACTCCATATGTCTATGTATTTAGAATGCAATGTCATTAAAGACCCTGCTGGTGTAACAGTCAGGTTTTATTCATACTGTATAGTGTATGTCATCTGGATGATGATGCAAAAATAGAATACTGCAGTAATTAGAAAAATAATAATACAAATAAAATAAAAAAATAAAATCAAACATCGTGTGTGACATTTTGTTGTTGATCTGTTTCTCCTTAGATAAGGTTGTTCACATAGGGTTGGGTCAGAGTCCACCTTGTCGAGTCCAAGTTGAGACCTAGTCATTAACAACTGTGTTTGAGTGGGAGACGTTTAATAATGTCTTTTTATCATAATTATGTTCCATCCAAGTCCACCCGAGTCCATTCATAATTGCATAATTCCAAATACCAACCAAGTCCAAGTACCTCAACTCTGTTGTTCAGTCTAGCACAGAGAAACTGGGGAACCATAATAAACCCCAAACCCAGCATAGACGGGTTCAGTGAACGTGGTGTTGAACGTGTGTATGTGTGTGAGTGTGTGTGCGTCAGAGACGCTGTAGAAGGACAGAGTACCAGCAGACCAGTCCAGATACACACCTACTCGATTAGAGGATGAAGGGGTTGATATCTCAGTGCTGTCATTATTGTGACAGACAGTGAGTCTGTTATAAAAACTGCTCAGATTCCAGGACTTTTGATTGAATCCAAACCTGCAGTCACTTCCTCCTTTCCTGCTGATATCTTTGTATGTCATTGATATTTCTGTCCCTCTCCCGCTCCATTCAGCCTCCCAGTAACAGCGTCCAGTCAGACTCTCTCCACACAGAACCTGAGGATGGTGCTCAAATCTCTCTGGATGATCAGGATACGACTGCAGCTCTTCCACATATGTTGCCTTTCTGTTTCCCTCAGACAGAATCAGATGGGTGTTTACTGTGTTTGGATCTAGTGTGAGACTACAGGCATCTGAACACACAAAGAACGAGAGAGAAAGAGAGAAGCATTTGAAGAGCTCATTTAACACCACGTTTAAAAAAATTAACTGATTGCAATGTGTTATTCTCTACATATAGCACGTTCTGAACCCTAAACACGTTTTTTAATAAAAGCCGGTTTTGTCCACTGTCAAGGCATTGCAAGTTCAGGTTTTACAGCAGAAACCAACAAGCGCCCTTCTCGTTTGTGAACAGATCCCAATAAGTCCATTTTAGCGAATCAGCACGCAGTATTGAGGTCAGGTGACAAGGCTGCTAGTCACTTTAGAAAAGACTATCTATCTATCTATTACAAATGAAAAATTATCTCTACTTGACTAGCAGAGTATTCATTTTGTTTGTTTGTTTAAAATAAGTGGTGATCTGTCGCTTACACGTATTGCTTTTAAAATCATGCTGAATGATCGTTGCTGCTGTTATCAGTGCCGGTGTTGTGCCGAATTCTGCACCCCTGCCAGATTATGCACCTCCTCGTTGAAATCACTACCTGATTGCCTAATCCTAACCCCTCCCCCATACCTACTCCTAAACCTACCAATACTAGGGGGTGCATAATCTGGCAGGGTGCAGAATTTGGCACAACACCTGTTGCCAAGTGCTTCGTGCACAGACAAGTGCTTCAATCTATTGCTAACTGTTGTGGAGACTTTCAATTCATTTAGGTGAAATCACAAAATAAAATGCACACAAATCATCCCTGATGAACACATTTGGTTTTAATGAGCGGAAAAAAATATACTAGTGCGGATTAGAACCCCAAGTATCGCTATCTTAGCAATTACAAAGTAATTACTTGGTTTTGTTTACCTCTGAAACATGAAATGTGGAGTTATCTGCTTTTGCCAAAAAAAAAAAAAAAAACTGTTGGAGTTATCTGTTTTTGCTAAAAGAAAAAAAAAGTTTAATATATATATAAAAACACACTTTCAATTAACTTTAATTTTGTAAGTTACCTGTATTATATATATATA
>NW_015506185.1:48112-58400 GCF_001515645.1 Sinocyclocheilus grahami | reverse complement strand
TATATATATATATATATATATATATATATTAGTTATTATTACTTAATCAAAACAACCCATCTGCAGTTTGATTGGTATTACTTTGGAATGTACAAAACAAAAACATTATTTATGAAAATTTACAAAAACAAAGCTATCTGTTTTTGGAAATAAAAAACAGATAACTCTTCATTTATAACAAATAAACAAACAACCAAATAAATAAATAAATAAATACATTTATGAGTTTGTGTTTGTATGTAGACCTACATTTTTGCAGTCCTGCTCTAATCCTAAAATCTCCTCCATGATCCACACTATAAACACAAAAATACACATACATTATAAAATGGTGCATATTGCTAATACACAAAACACACACATTTTTACATACTTTTAACTCTTTCCCCACCAGTATAAAAAAAAAGAAGTCAGCCACAGTCAGCATTTTTTTTTTATCATGTTTACAAAATAAAAAAAGAATATCTAAACATGCAATATGTCAAAAGAAAGAACAAAGCCTCTGCTTTTAAACAAGAAAAAATGCAAAATATATTTATCTCTGGCTTCATGCATTATTATTTAATTTTTTTTATCAACATGTGAATGTGGGTAAGTTCCATGTTTTTTTTGCAGAAAGCAGCTTAATCAAACATGAGTGTCATTACCAAAAATTACTTGTAGTTCTGTGAGGTAAACCAATTCAAATCAATTACATTTGATCACATTTCAAGGGAGCATGTTGCATGTATGAGCAGCAACTGCCAGCTGTGTGGAACTGCTACTAAAATCAAATGCTTTCATTGCATTTGAACAGTCAAATACACACACAGAATTATATCAAAATGCCCCTCTTGCCAAGTATTCACATCAACCCTTTGGCTATGTCTTAAATGAATATAAACATGTGCGTTAGGTCTTAAAGTGACAGCAGCCTAACATACCTGCTGCTGCCTGTGTCATTAATGTTAATCAAACAACAAATGAAAAAGAGAGAATCACTATTCTTGACTGAATAACATAATAATAATAATAATTGTGAAACTTCACTGGTATCTAAAGTTACAGCCTTACAATAAAAATTCCTTATTCCCAGAAAAAATAACTATATCACAACATATATTGTTTACGCGAAAATTAAATTATTCCTATTGTGAATAAGATTTTGGTCATATCACCCACCTCTATGAATGTACTTAAATAGAACAGAATCAAATCAATAACTGAAATTGAAACAAATCTTTTTGTCAATCGTATTGTTTTGAATTTGCAAAAATTGCTCTGAAATGAATAGAAAACCAATGAATCATGAAGTGAATCGATGGCGGCAGCCATAGTGCGCCAGATCGCCAACCACACACCAGCTTATTCGTGGAGAGGAGAGCAATGCAGCCAATCAGTAAATATGGGGATGATTAGGAGGCCATGATGGTCAGAGGCCAATGGGCAAATCTGGCCAGGATCTCGAGGTTACACCTCTACTCTTTTCAAAAGACTTCCTGGGATTTTTTATGACCACAGAGAGTCAGGACCTCGGTTTAACGTCTCATCTAATGGATGGCGCTTTTTGACAGTATAGCGTCTCTGTCACTATGGGTTGTTAGAACCCACACAGAGCACAGGCTGAGCACCACCTGCTGGTTTCACTAGCACCTCTTCCAGCAGCAACTAGGTTTTCCCAGAAGGTCTCCCATCCAGGTACTGACCAGGCTCAACCCTGCTTAGCTTCAGTTGGCGACCAGGCAAGAGCTGAAGAGTGATAGCTGCTGGCAAACATGAATGCAATTTTTTTTTCCAAATCACAGAAGTGAGCTGCTATTGATGACATATAATTTGCATATTTGCTCTCTATGTGTCATTTTGGTAGTAAATCCTATGCATGAATAAAACAATGAAGCTGGCATCCTTTTGTCCTGAGTTAGTCATAGTCGTAAACATCTCCTGCTCATGGTGGAACTCACATAATGATGTGAATATACTTTGATTCAAACCCAAAATGTGAAATGAGATCAGCAACAGAGAGGCGATCACATTCATTTTGAAAATATATAAAACACATACTTGAGTGTCTGCAGTGAGCAGTTTGGATCATTCAGTTTGTCACTGAGTCGCTGGACTCCTGAGTGTCCTGGGTGATTGTAGCTCAGATCCAGCTCTCTCAGGTGTGAGGGGTTTGAACTCAGAGCTGAAGACACAAAACCACAGCCTTCCTCTGTCACCATACAGCCAGACAACCTACACACACACACACATACACATGTGCACACACGTGTTATCTAAAAGACAACATTGTTGATTTAAATGACTTTTGTTTTTACAGTAATGTAACCTCAGCTTAACTTTCTGTTTTCCCAATAATTTTTCAAAAACAGCTAAATCCCTCATCACCAATTCTTATGTAAATTTTACGAAATAGTAACAAAGACTTGTACACATTTACAATTAGTAACAGAATATCTTGAATCCATGGCATAAGAAATAGTAGTAATAATTTTCTGGACACTCCTTGCTTTTTCTTATTTATTTACAGCCATAGCAAGCAGTGTACAAAATAATCCACATAATTACCTTAATATTTCTAGCTGACAGTTTGGATTCTTCAGTCCATCAGAGAGAATCTTCACTCCTGAATCCTGTAGGCCATTATTAGTCAGGTCCAGCTCTTTTAGGACAGAGTTCGAGGATTGTAGAGCTGATGATAAATTCTCACAACACTGATCAGTGAGATTACAGCCAGCGAGTCTATACAACAAGGAACAAATGATGCAGATATCCAGTTAGTCATAGTGCTATGTCCTAAAAGGTGCATAGGTTTCATTTAGTTTCATGCTTTAGGATATACTGAATTAAGAATGGTGTTATGGTATAGCATGTACTTAACTATATTTCTTATTATATTTCTTTATTTCTAGACATTTTGTTAGCTATTAATTCATTCATTTGAAATGTTGTCATCTAAGGCAAATATTACTTAATTTTGCAAGATAATATACTCACAGAGCTTTTGTGCAGTTGCTCACAGCTGGTATGAATCTTCTTCTACCCTCATCTGATGTGTTGTATCTCTTCAGATCAAACTCATCTAGCGGCTCCTCTGACATCTGAAGCATGTAGGCAATTGTTGAGCATTGAGCAGGAGAGAGCTTCTTCTCTGAGTGTTTGTCTGATTTCATAAACTCCTGAATTTCTCTGGACAGACTCTGATCTTTCACTTCCAGCAGGCAGAGGAACAGATTGATGGATCTTTCAGTGGAGAGTCCATGTCCATCTTTGATCTTCTCTTTAATGTACTGTGAAGTTCTCCTGATGCTCTCTGAGCTGTTCTCTGTGTGTGTCAGTAGATCCTGTGAGAGTCTCTGATTGGACTCCAGTGAAATGCCCAGCAGGAACCGCAGGAACAGATCCAGCCGTCCATTCTCACTCCCAATGGCTTTATCTATTGCTCCTTGATGCAGATAATGCATTGAATCAAAAACCATAAGAGTCTCAGTTGTACTGTGTATATAGCAGTAAAACACATGAAAAGCAGCGAGAAACTCCTGAATGCTCAGATGAATGAAGCTGTAGACTTTCCTCTGATGAATCACAGACTCCTCCTTGAAGATCTCAGTGCAAATCCCAGAATACACTGAAGCGTCAGTGATGTCTATGCCGCTCTCACTCAGGTCCTCCTCATAGAACATCACATTGCCCTTCATCAGCTGTTTGAAAGCCACTTCAGCAAGTTTCACAATCACTTCTCTGTTGGACTGCAGGAGTTTCTCTGGATCTCTCTCTTCATACTTCTGCTTCCTCATGTTGATCTGAATCAGCAGAAAGTGGATGTACATTTCAGTCAGAGTTTGGGGGATTTCTGCACTCAGATCTTCTTTCAGGAGCTTCTGAAGCACAGTTGAAGAGATCCAGCAGAAGACGGGGATGTGGCACATGATGTGGAGGCTTCTTGCTCTTCTGATGTGTGAGATGATCCTATTGGCTTGATGCTGGTCACTGATTCTCTTTCTGAAATATTCCTCCCTCTGAGGCTCATTGAACCCATGAATTTCTGTCAGACGGTTGATGTAATTGGAGGGGATCTGATTGGCTGCTGCTGGTCTGGAAGTGATCCAGATGAGAGCAGAGGGAAGCAGCTCTCCTTGCATGATGTTTGACATCAACACAGCCACTGATGAAGTCTCAGTCACATCACAAACTTTCTGAGTGTCTGCAAACATCAGTGTGATTCTGCTTTCATCCAAACCATCAAAGATTAACACAATTTTACACTCCTCATAAGTCTTTGAGTCCAGATCTTGAAGTTCAGGATGAAAGTCCAGCAGAAGTCTCTGAAGACTATATTGATGATCTTGAATCAAGTTCAGCTCTCGAAATGGAAGCAAAAACATGAAATCTACATCCTGATTGGCTTTTCCCTCGGCCCAGTCCAGAATGAACTTCTGCACAGAGATGGTTTTTCCGATTCCAGCGATGCCTTTAGTAAGAACAGTCTTGATTTGGTCTTTCTCCTCACATCCGGGTTCAGGTGAGGCTTTAAAGATGTCATTGCAGTAGATGGAAGTGTCTTGTGTGAGTTGTGTTCTGGCTGTTTTCTCCATCTGTAAAACCTCATGTTCTTCATTCACTCCTTCACGCTCTCCTTCTATGATGTAAAGCTGTGTGTAGATCCTGTTGAGGAGGGTTTCATTCTCTTTGAGCTTGATTCCCTCAAATAAGCTCTCGTACTTGTTCTTCATGCTGGTTTTATGCTTTTCTTTGACTCTTTTCAGGTCTTCAGTCTCCACCTGCAGGGCTGCCGGTGTGTAACAGAATCCGTGCATCTGTAGAACAGGACGTGTTCTAGATTTCTTTCTGCACAGAGGACAGTCAAAGTCCTCTGCTAGTCTTGACTGATCCCAGTAGAAACTGATGCAATGTCTGCAGAAACTGTGTCCACACATGATAGAGACTGGATCTCTTAGAACCTGCTCACAAGCTCCACATCTGGACTGATCCTGGATCAGATCATCCATCTTTTCACTAAAGAAATTGGTTTTTAATAACACAAAAGTTTGCCAAGAGCGAACAGTATAAATATTAAAGCATTCTATTGCAGTTTTCAGCATTATGTAATTATTTCAGCAGAGAGAGAGAGAGAGAAAAAAACTTGTAAGAACACATTTTCTGGTCAAGTTAATGTGAAATGGCAACTTATCAAAGTAGATGTGACCAAAATGTAATCAAGATGAAAGTTGAGAAGTTTTGTTTTGCAGCAAATGCATTCAACTTTCCACCTGCCACAGAACTCCACAACTGTTGCACAACTGTACAAAATCTAATGCCCCCCACACACTACAATATTTTATCCCTGTTTTACTGTTAAATGAAACTCAAGAAGTCTGTGAAGACTGTACTGATCAAGATCAGCTCTCAAAATGCAAACACACACGAAGAACATGTTAATGAAGAATGCAGACAAAAGTCCAAAATGTAACGCAAATCAGTGTTTGTTGACTTGAATGAATCTCTATGTTTGAATTATAAAAGACGCAAACTGAGAGATGCCCACCAATGCCCAAGAGATATTTAGCAGAAGTGCTACCAGGGTTGTGGTTTCCCTGCACAATTAGACCATTTTAAAAATGCAGTCATGGGAAAAATTACAGATCCACGGTTTGCGGTTTTGGCCTACTCATATAATGTACTGCTGCCGACAAAAGTGTATCTGTAAACAAAGAAAAATTTAAAAACATCCTTTTACTAATGTATGTTGATTTGGAGGGGATCTGATTGGCTGCTGCTGGTCTGGAAGTGATCCAGATGAGAGCAGAGGGAAGCAGCTCTCCTTGCATGAGGTTTGACATCAACACAGCCACTGATGAAGTCTCAGTCACATCACAAACTTTCTGAGTGTCTGCAAACATCAGTGTGATTCTGCTTTCATCCAAACCATCAAAGATAAACACAATTTTACACTCCTCATAAGTCTTTGAGTCCAGATCTTGAAGTTCAGGATGAAAGTCCAGCAGAAGTCTCTGAAGACTATATTGATGATCTTGAATCAAGTTCAGCTCTCGAAATGGAAGCAAAAACATGAAATCTACATCCTGATTGGCTTTTCCCTCGGCCCAGTCCAGAATGAACTTCTGCACAGAGATGGTTTTTCCGATTCCAGCGATGCCTTTAGTAAGAACAGTCTTGATTTGGTCTTTCTCCTCACATCCGGGTTCAGGTGAGGCTTTAAAGATGTCATTGCAGTAGATGGAAGTGTCTTGTGTGAGTTGTGTTCTGGCTGTTTTCTCCATCTGTAAAACCTCATGTTCTTCATTCACTCCATCACGCTCTCCTTCTATGATGTAAAGCTGTGTGTAGATCCTGTTGAGGAGGGTTTCATTCTCTTTGAGCTTGATTCCCTCAAATAAGCTCTCGTACTTGTTCTTCATGCTGGTTTTATGCTTTTCTTTGACTCTTTTCAGGTCTTCAGTCTCCACCTGCAGGGCTGCCGGTGTGTAACAGAATCCGTGCATCTGTAGAACAGGACGTGTTCTAGATTTCTTTCTGCACAGAGGACAGTCAAAGTCCTCTGCTAGTCTTGACTGATCCCAGTAGAAACTGATGCAATGTCTGCAGAAACTGTGTCCACACATGATAGAGACTGGATCTCTTAGAACCTGCTCACAAGCTCCACATCTGGACTGATCCTGGATCAGATCATCCATCTTTTCACTAAAGAAATTGGTTTTTAATAACACAAAAGTTTGCCAAGAGCGAACAGTATAAATATTAAAGCATTCTATTGCAGTTTTCAGCATTATGTAATTATTTCAGCAGAGAGAGAGAGAGAGAAAAAAACTTGTAAGAACACATTTTCTGGTCAAGTTAATGTGAAATGGCAACTTATCAAAGTAGATGTGACCAAAATGTAATCAAGATGAAAGTTGAGAAGTTTTGTTTTGCAGCAAATGCATTCAACTTTCCACCTGCCACAGAACTCCACAACTGTTGCACAACTGTACAAAATCTAATGCCCCCCACACACTACAATATTTTATCCCTGTTTTACTGTTAAATGAAACTCAAGAAGTCTGTGAAGACTGTACTGATCAAGATCAGCTCTCAAAATGCAAACACACACGAAGAACATGTTAATGAAGAATGCAGACAAAAGTCCAAAATGTAACGCAAATCAGTGTTTGTTGACTTGAATGAATCTCTATGTTTGAATTATAAAAGACGCAAACTGAGAGATGCCCACCAATGCCCAAGAGATATTTAGCAGAAGTGCTACCAGGGTTGTGGTTTCCCTGCACAATTAGACCATTTTAAAAATGCAGTCATGGGAAAAATTACAGATCCACGGTTTGCGGTTTTGGCCTACTCATATAATGTACTGCTGCCGACAAAAGTGTATCTGTAAACAAAGAAAAATTTAAAAACATCCTTTTACTAATGTATGTTGATCCTTGGGATGGCTACCTGGCAACATAAGAGCCACTGAAAGAGCAAGTGAAGGTGAGATGGTTTAAGAATGGTTTGAGAGACTGACAGATTCCCAGTGAAATGCTCTCCGACAGCAAATGCAATGAGTTTGTTTCCTTCTTTTCTGAGACGATCAATAATATCAGAAAGGCGATTAGCACATCCTCAAGTTATGCAGAGGTCAGACAGATTTGACCCCAATTTCAAAAAGAATTTACCATGTCTGGTTTTGAAGCAATTGATAGCAAAGTTTTGGAAGAAATAGTACAGCACCTTAAATTGTCAACCTGTTACCTTGACACACTTCCCACATCTTTTTTCAAAAGTGTGCTTAACCGTTTAGAAGCAGATCTCTTAGAAGTGGTGAATGCCTCACTTCTTTCTGGGACGTTTCCAAAATCCCTGAAAACTGAAGTTGTTAAGCCCCTTCTGAAAATGAGCAATCTTGATAGCACCATATTGAGCAATTATAGACCAATATCAAATCTTCCTTTTATAGCCAAGATTATTGAAAAGGTAGTTTTTAATCAGCTGAACAACTACTTAAACTCAAATGAATACCTGGACAATTTTCAATCTGGTTTCCGACCGCATCACAGCACAGAGACAGCGCTCATTAAGATAATAAATGAAATTCGCTTTATTTCTGATTCTGGCAAAATATCAGTGCTGGTGCTACTAGATCTTAGTGCTGCGTTTGACACTGTAGATCATAACATAGTTCCAGAGAGACTGGAAAACTGGGTCGGGCTTTCTGGGATGGTAATCAAATGGTTCAGGTCATACTTAGAAGGGAGAGGTTATTATGTGAGTATAGGAGAGCATAAGTCTAAGTGGACGTCTATGACATGCGGAGTCCCACAAGGATCAATTCTTGGACCACTCCTGTTTAGCCTGTATATGCTCCCACTAAGTCAAATAATGAGAAAGAACCAAATTGCTTATCACAGCTATGCTGATGATACCCAGATTTACCTAGCCTTATCTCCAAATGACTACAGCCCCATTGACTCCCTCTGCCAATGCATTGATGAAATTAACAGTTGGATGTGCCAGAACTTTCTTCAGTTAAACAAGGAGAAAACAGAAGTCATTGCATTTGGAAACAAAGATGAAGTTCTCAAGGTGAATGCATACCTTGACTCTAGGGGTCTAACGACTAAAGATCAAGTCAGGAACAGACCACTCAGATCATTAGGATCGAGTCAGTTAGAAATACCAAGGGTTCACACAAAACAAGGGGAGTCCGCTTTTAGTTATTATGCCGCCCGCAGTTGGAACCAGCTTCCAGAAGAGATCAGATGTGCTAAAAATTTAGCCAAATTTAAATGCAGACTCAAAACTCATCTGTTTAGCTGTGCATTTACTGAATGAGCACTGTGCTATGTCCGAACAGATTGCACTGTATTTTATGTATAATCATTTTCTATTTTTAATTGTTTTAAATTCATTTTTAAATCAATTTCAAAATCATTTTAAAAGTTAAGTTCATTGTTTTATCGTTGTGATTTTATTATGATTATTTTACTTCCTTTTATGTAAAGCACTTTGAATTACCATTTTGTATGAAATGTGCTATATAAATAAACTTGCCTTGCCTAAGAAGCATGTGAGGACACCTCAAAACCGAGAAGTTACATGAGATAGAGAATAGAGAATTTTAAGGCAGGTTAATAGAGTATATCTTTTAGACATAGCATTTAAATTGAAAAATCTAAAATCTGCTACATACAACTATAAGGCATACAAGTATAAACTTAAAATATTAGACCTGTCAGTGATCCAAGTCATGTGTGAATTTAGTTTTGACTGGAAATGATATCAGCGATGACAGACAGTGTTAAGAACAGCAATCCGATAACTTACTTAGACTTTGTGGCATTTCTCCACAGTTTGGCAAATCAACATACTGTAGTAAAAGTTCTATTAACACTGCTCATGTCTGCACTGCACTGTGTTTATGTAATCGGAATAATGGATTAGCTCCTCAAGTATATTATGCAACATTCTAGCATTTAGTGAAAAACCTGCTATGTTTATATAGCAGGATGCAGCCAAGAGGAGTTAGTGATTTTCTTTTTTTCTTTTGTTGTTTGATTCATTTTAATAACAGCAGCAGGTATAAGACTGCGGTCACTTTAAGACCCTATTGCACAGATTTAATATACTGAAACACACCTGATTTTCTCCCAACTGTTTACTTTCACTTAAAACGTAATGACTCTGTTTACCTGAATACTCAGCAAGACAAGACATAACATTGTGTATTTGACATTTAAGCGTGTTACAGTCAGCTTTCTGTGTGCACTCTGTGTGTCAGTCAACATGCGAGTACTTAATTTAGTTTTTTTTCTCTTTTCTTTTTTTCGTGGCTTATTGTGTTTAAAGGTGCCATATAATGCATTGATACAATATTTTAAATTGTTCTCTGATATCTACATAGAAGGTATGTGGCTTAGGTAAGGGCAAAAAATCTCCAGAAACGGTTTTACATGTCCATTTACAACCCTAGGATTTGTCCCTAGAATGAAATGGTCTGTTTTTACCTTATTTGGAAGGGTCATGAATAATAATGTTGAGCTCTGCTCTGATTGGCTGTTTCACAGTGCGGCTCAATGTTGAGCTCTGCTCTGATTGGCTGTTTCGCAGTGCGGCTCAATGTTGAGCTCTGCTCTGATTGGCCGTTTCACAGTGCGGCTCATTTCAGTAGCTAACACAGCAGGAAGGAAACACAGGGAAAATATATATTTCAATACTGTCTCTCGCAGTTATATCGTTGAGTAACTATACTGTATATAAAATGCGGGGCATTGAAAATGCTTTTGAATGCACGATCGCTTTTTACTTTCACTTT
>NW_015506185.1:16903-46662 GCF_001515645.1 Sinocyclocheilus grahami | reverse complement strand
AACTTTTTGTCTATTATACAAAAAAAAATAAAAAATCAATATCAGATTTGCAGTGCTGATATTCAGGAAAACAGCATTGTTGCTCGATTGATATTGCTTAACGGTTTACATACATATACTGTATATATACATAGATATACAAACAAGAACTCATAAAGGTGGCATTTTTTACAACCACATCTTGAATTTTGAAGGCAAAATAACAGAACCCCCCATTAATTTCTGACCTGCTTTCCCTGTGAGGTGACAATGAGGATTCGCTGTCAGAGTTATTCAGTGGCTGTCTGTAAATTCCTTTAGAAAACAGCATGTACAGTACTTGCATTTTCAGAGAGATTATGTACAAAACTGAGAAAAATAACATAAAATAACATTATGTCCGTGCGATAATTAAAGATTACAGTTTCATTGAAACACTAAGTGACCCCCAGGGGTGCTGGAGTAAGAAAATGTCGTCTTCTAATACCTTTGTAGGAATGTTATAAATATGTTGTAAATATATTTTTTTTCTTTCATATTCTTATGTTTGACATCCTTGTTGTACCATGTGACACAGAGTCACAGATGAGTCATAATAAACCCCAAACCCAGCATAGACGGGTTCAGTGAACGTGGTGTTGAATGTGTGTATGTGTGTGAGTGTGTGTGCGTCAGAGACGCTGTAGAAGGACAGAGTACCAGCAGACCAGTCCAGATACACACCTACTCGATTAGATGAAAATGAAAGGGCAGGTATATCAGTGCTGTTATTATCGTGACAGGCAATGAAACGTTTATAAAAGCCACTCAGATTCCAAGACTTTTGATTGAATCCAAACATACAGTCACTTCCTCCTTTCCTGCTGATTCCTTTATATGACACGGATATTTCTGTCCCCGTCCCGCTCCATTCAGCCTCCCAGTAACAGCGTCCAGTCAGACTCTCTCCACAGAGAACCTGAAGACATTCAAATCTCTCTGTATGATCAGGATACGACTGATGGTCTTTCGCATGCTTTGCCATCTTCTTGTCCTCAGATAGGATGACTTGAGTGTGTGCTGTGTTTGGGTCAAGTGTGAGATCACAGGCATCTGAACACAAAAAGAGAGTTGAGAAGTACATACAAAACAACAATCTGCGTATGTGTGTGTTTAGACCTACACTTCCGTAGTCCTGCTGTAATCCTGAACTCTGCTCCACGGTCCACACTATAAACAGAAACACACACAAAAAAATACAAAAGCATGATCTCACTTTCCATATATATTTTTTTTCCCCAAATGCAGCCATAGACTGTTCTAATTAACCCTCCTTTTCTAGCAATTTTGTTCATGATGCTTTATCTGCAAAATAAATGTTTTTAAGAGTAAATACGTTATTAGATTACAGTACATTGTGAAAGATCCAGTTTTATTTTAAGAACTGCATCAACAACGGTCAGCATAAACAGACATTGAAGAATAAACTGGTTTGAGGTTTCTAAAATAACTTAGACTTTGTGGCATTTCTCCACAGTTTGGCAAATCAACATACTGTAGTAAAAGTTCTATTAACACTGCTCATGTCTGCACTGCACTGTGTTTATGTAATCGGAATAATGGATTAGCTCCTCAAGTATATTATGCAACATTCTAGCATTTAGTGAAAAACCTGCTATGTTTATATAGCAGGATGCAGCCAAGAGGAGTTAGTGATTTTCTTTTTTTCTTTTGTTGTTTGATTCATTTTAATAACAGCAGCAGGTATAAGACTGCGGTCACTTTAAGACCCTATTGCACAGATTTAATATACTGAAACACACCTGATTTTCTCCCAACTGTTTACTTTCACTTAAAACGTAATGACTCTGTTTACCTGAATACTCAGCAAGACAAGACATAACATTGTGTATTTAACATTTAAGCGTGTTACAGTCAGCTTTCTGTGTGCACTCTGTGTGTCAGTCAACATGCGAGTACTTAATTTAGTTTTTTTTCTCTTTTCTTTTTTTCGTGGCTTATTGTGTTTCATATAATGATATAATGCATTGATACAATATTTTAAATTGTTCTCTGATATCTACATAGAAGGTATGTGGCTTAGGTAAAATCTCCAGATCTCCAGAAACGGTTTTACATGTCCATTTACAACCCTAGGATTTGTCCCTAGAATGAAATGGTCTGTTTTTACCTTATTTGGAAGGGTCATGAATAATAATGTTGAGCTCTGCTCTGATTGGCTGTTTCACAGTGCGGCTCAATGTTGAGCTCTGCTCTGATTGGCTGTTTCGCAGTGCGGCTCAATGTTGAGCTCTGCTCTGATTGGCTGTTTCACAGTGCGGCTCATTTCAGTAGCTAACACAGCAGGAAGGAAACACAGGGAAAATATATATTTCAATACTGTCTCTCGCAGTTATATCGTTGAGTAACTATACTGTACGATCGCACGTGCTTTGTGTAAACTACAGCGGCAGTACTTACCACACATTGTACAAGATCAGATGCTTGTCAGTGGTGCTCAGGATCTGTAAATCATTCGCCATCATCCTCAGTCATCTCTCCTCACTCTGTTTATGTGGTAAGTGAAATCTTATGTACTGTGATGTAACAGGCTACCGCTAGCAAGCAGCTACCCATGTCCCTTTAGTGGCTCATGATTTATTTATTAGAATGCGTTATTTGTTTTCCGTGCCTTTCTGAATACAGACACCAACCCATCGATTGCCCTACTGGGTTGGTGATAGATAGATCGTTTGAGTTCAACTATGCAGGGGTATCTCAATAAATTATATTTAAGAATGTCGTGGAAAAGTTAATTTATTTCAGTAATTCAACTCAAATTGTGAAACTCGTGTATTAAATAAATTCAATGCACACAGACTGAAGTAGTTTAAGTCTTTGGTTCTTTTAATTGTGATGATTTTGGCTCACATTTAACAAAAACCCACCAATTCACTATCTCAACAAATTAGAATATGGTGACATGCCAATCAGCTAATCAACTCAAAACACCTGCAAAGGTTTCCTGAGCCTTCAAAATGGTCTCTCAGTTTGGTTCACTAGGCTGCACAATCATGGGGAAGACTGCTGATCTGACAGTTGTCCAGAAGACAATCATTGACACCCTTCACAAGGAGGGTAAGCCACAAACATTAATTGCCAAAGAAGCTGGCTGTTCACAGAGTGCTGTATCCAAGCATGTTAACAGAAAGTTGAGTGGAAGGAAAAAGTGTGGAAGAAAAAGATGCACAACCAACCGAGAGAACCGCAGCCTTATGAGGATTGTCAAGCAAAATCGATTCAAGAATTTGAGTGAACTTCACAAGGAATGGACTGAGGCTGCGGTCAAGGCATCAAGAGCCACCACACACAAACGTGTCAAGGAATTTGGCTACAGTTGTCGTATTCCTCTTGTTAAGCCACTCCTGAACCACAGACAACGTCAGAGGCGTCTTACCTGGGCTAAGGAGAAGAAGAACTGGACTGTTGCCCAGTGGTCCAAAGTCCTCTTTTCAGATGAGAGCAAGTTTTGTATTTCATTTGGAAACCAAGGTCCTAGAGTCTGGAGGAAGGGTGGAGAAGCTCATAGCCCAAGTTGCTTGAAGTCCAATGTTAAGTTTCCACAGTCTGTGATGATTTGGGGTGCAATGTCATCTGCTGGTGTTGGTCCATTGTGTTTTTTGAAAACCAACGTCACTGCACCCGTTTACCAAGAAATTTTGGAGCACTTCATGCTTCCTTCTGCTGACCAGCTTTTTGAAGATGCTGATTTCATTTTCCAGCAGGATTTGGCACCTGCCCACACTGCCAAAAGCACCAAAAGTTGGTTAAATGACCATGGTGTTGGTGTGCTTGACTGGCCAGCAAACTCACCAGACCTGAACCCCATAGAGAATCTATGGGGTATTGTCAAGAGGAAAATGAGAAACAAGAGACCAAAAAATGCAGATGAGCTGAAGGCCACTGTCAAAGAAACCTGGGCTTCCATACCACCTCAGCAGTGCCACAAACTGATCACCTCCATGCCACGCCGAATTGAGGCAGTAATTAAAGCAAAAGGAGCCCCTACCAAGTATTGAGTACATGTACAGTAAATGAACATACTTTCCAGAAGGCCAACAATTCACTAAAAATGTTTTTTTATTGGTCTTATGAAGTATTCTAATTTGTTGAGATAGTGAATTGGTGGGTTTTTGTTAAATGTGAGCCAAAATCATCACAATTAAAAGAACCAAAGACTTAAACTACTTCAGTCTGTGTACATTGAATTTATTTAATACACGACTTTCACAATTTGAGTTGAATTACTGAAATAAATGAAATAAAACTTTTCCACGACATTCTAATTTATTAAGATGCACCTGTACATACATGCGTGCCTATATATATTCATTTAGGCTTGTAAATATAAATTTATAGTAACAGTGCTAAAAGTAGTAAAAATCAAATGTATTATTTAAATTGTATTCAAATATAAACATTTCACTTGATCTCAGGTTTTGGAATTTCATATTCAATTTAAATTACAATTAAATATCAGGCTTTTTGGCATAAATTGACATGATGGCCACCCTGACGTAGGCAAAAAAAAAAAAACTTGTCCTAAGTGTATTTTATATATATATATAATTTAATTCCTTTTATTAAGTGTGAAAAAATGACTTGTGGTCCATTTAATTTTTGTTTGTGATGCAGAAACGTCCTTTTTGCAACAGATGGCAGGTTTAGTTCATCCTTCTCAGAGGGCTGCAGAGGAATCATCTCCATGCTCTCATGATGGACTGATGCTGCCCTCTTGTGTCCTGTACACAATAGACCAGAAACTGAAGCTTTATGAAAACAAGAACACTCTACATACAACCAAACAAACTCCTTGAACTTTCATGCTTCATTATGTTTATACATTAGGTGAAGAGTAAATTTTTTTAGCCACCTATTAACAACTTAAAAAGCATACAACAAAGTAAGCATCTAGCAGCAACAGGATACACTTTTGCAAAGTTGAAAAATAATATATAAAGTCTTTTCAGAGTACTGCTGCAGCTGTTCAGAAAATAACAATAATGAACTAGGACATATTTGATCGAATATATTTCTGATCAATGGACCACAAGTGTGTAGGTCTGATTTTGGCATTGGTAGGGACATAATGGCAGACAACAGAAATGTAATTGTTTGATCAAAATCATTCCTTGGGACAATTTAGTAGTCGCTGGATATTGGTACATGTCATAGCGTCTAAATTCTACACCCTTGAAAATCATAAGAAGCGATGTTTGACTTTGGAAACTATAGTTCTCCCCTTAAATATGAAGAGGTCAAACAACAGATTAATGAGTTACTCCAAATTTCACAAAAAGCTTATGGACATAATTATATTATTATAGATTGAGATATCATATTATATAAGTCAGACATTGAAGTGAGTTGCTGTTTTGTCTCTTCTGGTGAAGATATCACTCAATTGTTTGGAAATGTACCCACACAGAGAAACTTGGTCAGATTTTTTTTAATGTTCCCGATCTCATTTTGTAAGTGACTTTTCTTTCCGTTTTAAAGATGTTTTCTTTGAATTTTTTGACTACTCAAGAGAAAATACAGGAAAATATAACTTAATTAATTTGTGTTTCCTACTAGCTAAATTTCACAAACATAAAGAATAATCTGGCTCTAAACCTCTCTTTTCTTTATTCAAAGTTGAGCTAAACAAGTATATTGAAACTATCCAAAGTTCTGTTAATCCTTAAGAAGTGAAAACTGCATCTCTGTGTCCTCTTGAGGTAAAAAAAAAATCATGGTTACTATAGTTAGACCATTGTAACCACAAATGAACCATGGTTTTGCTACACTATGGTATTTGTAGTAAAACTGGTTATACAAAAAAAAAAAAAAGGTCACTACACTTACTATAATAAAACCATGGTTAATTTTCTACAGTATTTGTTTTTATGCTTTTTTTCTTTTTCTTTGTTTAGTTTTAATAACTGTATTGCCTTAATTATGTTTTGAATGGTTTACTAAAAAAATTAATCAGGAAAAAAGATTAGCGATCCGCGCTCCGAAAAAGATACCTACTCTGAAGTAGGTCAAGATCTGAATCAAATGATTCTTGAACCCGCTCCGAAGTCCCGATCCGAATCAAATGATACGCGAACCCGCTCCAAAGCCCCGATCTGAATTAAATTATTCTTGATTGTTGAGATAGTGAATTGGTGGGTTTTTGTTAAATGTGAGCCAAAATCATCACAATTAAAAGAACCAAAGACTTAAACTACTTCAGTCTGTGTGCATTGAATTTATTTAATACACGAGTTTCACAATTTGAGCTGAATTACTGAAACTTTTGCACAACATTCTAATTTATTGAGATGCACCTGTATTTCCATGATCTGCATTTTCGCTGTTGTCCTCGCTTGTTTCTTCACAATACCTGCAGAACTTCTGATGATTCGGCTGTGCAGGTTCGGCTGGCGGGTGTATGCAAATGTTGGGGTCGTAACTATTAGTGATCCCGACTGTAACGTCACAGTCGGTGTTATGTTCTGATTCGCCTATTTTTCAGTGGTCTTTTGCATGCACAAGATTTGCATAAGAAGGAGGAAACAATGGTGTTTGAGGCTCACGGTATGTCATTTCCATGTACAGAACTGTTATTATTCAACTATGCCAAGGTAAATACAGCTTTCCATTCTATGGCACCTTTAATAGGTTTCATCTGAAGCCACTTCACTAGATACCTAATTGCACAAGACCCGATACCTGTTTCTCCTGAGACCTGAAGCCTTTAATACGGAGGCACAATGCAAATTGCAGAGGCTTGACAATGTTCTAATATGTACACTGTATTCTATACATTTCTGTTTCAAGACACAAGCATGTTCAGTCTCTACATCACACACAGCATGACATCGGTTACTGCCTCACATACTTGAGTGTCTGCAGTGAGCAGTTTGGATCGTTCAGTTTGTCACTGAGTCGCTGGACTCCTGATTGTCCTGGGTGATTGTAGCTCAGATCCAGCTCTCTCAGGTGTGAGGGGTTTGAACTCAGAGCTGAAGACACAAAACCACAGCCTTCCTCTGTCACCATACAGCCAGACAACCTACACACAGACACACACACACAGTGTCAACAGTCTGATAATCTACAAACAACTGGGCTGGATCTAGGTACAGTGGGGTTTAGGGCGTAAAAATACCTTTATGTCAGTGTAAATTAAAATAAAAATTATTTAACACATTACTATAACAAAGAAAACCTTGTAAAGACATTTTGGGTGTTCTCACAGGATAAAAAGGATCATAAATGTTCCACAGGATGTTTCCCTTTGAAACCAATGAGGTACACAATTTTGTGTAGGGCATGGGTTCTCAACTCTGGCTCTCGAGATACATTTTCCTGCATAGTTTAGCTTCAACCTTGATCTAACTCACCTCCCTGTACCTTTATAGTAATCATAAAGACCTTAATTAGCTTGTTCAGGTGTGTTTGATTAGGGTTGGAGCTAAACTCTGCAGGACACCGGCCCTCCAAGACCAAGTTTGGACAGCCCTGCTTTATAATCTAGGTCTTCAACCCTGCTCCTGGGGACCAACTGTCCTGCAAGTTTTATTTCCAACCAGCTTTAGCATACCTGGCCTGTGATTTTTCTAGTGATCCTGCAGACCTTGATTAGCTGGATCAGGCATGTTTGATAAGTTTGTAGTTAAACTCTGCAGGACAGTGGGTCCCCAGGAGCAATCTTGAAAACCTATGCTTTAGGATTAGGGATCAGGTTAATATAGCTTAAATTAGGGAGCAGTTGCATAAACTTAAATGCTACGTTAAGTCAGCGTCTTAAGAACTAGTCTGACCAACTATCAGTAAGCCAAGTGGTAATCAGTCTTTATTGGTCAGTATTTAAGCCATTTTTCCTAAAAATTCAAAATTTGGATAACTTGATTAACTCTTTCACCACCATTGACAGAATTTTCCGTCTTTCCATGTTTTCACTGGTATACGGTAGGAGGTGCTACTACACATCTTCTGAAAGATTATTGAACGTCTGGATCAAAACACAGCAAATAAGAATCACAAACAAGCAAGCAGGAAGCAGAAACATATGTAAAATAATGTGAACATCAAACATGAATCATCAAAACTGCCTAGCGTTACTGAATGAAATGTCAATACAGGAAGTGGTATATGACCATGCAAGCTTTGGGGGTGTTGATGGAAGCAATTAATTTTATCTTTATTTTGATCATTGATCTGAATCTGATCTTTGACAAAAACACATTTTTTTTTTTAAATGAAACTTATTCAAGTGTTGAAAATGTTGTGAAAATGATCAAAAATGCTGGCAGTGGCTGGCAACTAAAAAAAACCCACACTGGCAGGGAAAGAGTTAAAAACCTTTTTAGTGTGCCATTATTACAGCAAAATCTCTAGTAATGTATATTTTAAATTGTTGTCATGATACAGTCATATCGTCGTGCCCCAATCTTATAGAATTTATGAATGTTGCATTAGTTTAATATTTTTCAGTATCAGCTTGTGTGACACCGAGCTGTGTTGTGATATTTAACCAGTACAGGTAAGTGACTGTGATTTAAACTAGACGTGACATGCTCATTCAAATTGTACCCCCTCAGATTTTTCAAATACATTTTAATTCAGCTAAGACCTTTTTAAGAACTGAACTAATAAAATGTATACCTTATGCCCATATCATAACAAACCCACAGCATCATATATCACTGATTTTTACTTTTCTTTAACGGGCTGCATACACATTCAACTTGGCCTTTGAATTTACTGGCTTGTTTATTGCATACATGGTACCATTCAAATGTTGGGTCAGTTTTACTTTTTTAGTTTTTTAAAAGTTAATTAAAATTAAAAGTAAAGTTAGTAGCATTTAACATATTACAATTCTAAAAAAAAAGTGCTTGCATAATTCCTATTACATACACCACAACTAAACAGTAATATGCCAGTGGTCTGGCTTTCTTTTGATGCAGCCCAGCAGTCTGCACCCTAATCTCTGCAAAATACTCTTTTTACACACCTCAGTATCTGCAGCTGACAGTTTGGACTCTTCAGTCCATCAGAGAGCAGCTTCACTCCTGAATCCTGCAGGTCATTGTTACTCAAGTCCAGCTCTCTCAGGGCACAGTTAGAGGATTGTAGAGCTGATGACACAGTTTCACAGGACTGACCAGTGAGATTACAGCTGGGCAATCTGAACAGAACAATGGGGGGGGGGGAACATTTCACAGCCATTTTATTATACAAAGTTTGAACTGCCCTCTTTGATTGTACAGTAGAATACAGATTTGTCAGATATCTGAAAATGGCAAAAAATGGCACTTCATGCAAAAATGTATTATGCCCCTGGTATAGTGTTAAACATTTTTTTTAGAAAGTGTATAGGCCTATATCAACAACAAATCTAAATTTAAATGTAAAATTATTTAATACATGCCAGTGTTGAGATAACTGCTCTTACACAATAACTAATAAACGGCTAAATCTTTATAAATACCTCAGTATCTGCAGCTGACAGTTTGGACTCTTCAATCCATCAGAGAGCAGCTTCACTCCTGAATCCTGCAGGTCATTATTAGTCAGGTCCAGCTCTCTCAGGGCATTGTTTGAGAACTCAAGAGCTGATGATAAACTCTCACAATACTGAGCAGTGAATCTACAGTCAGCGAATCTAGGGGGGAAAGTATGTAAATATGCTGTCAGTGTTTTCTTTTTAATCCTTATTAGTTCAAACAGGTTTAGAGGTATAATTCACTCAAAATGTATGTAGGGGTGTGCAATATGACAATATTAGATGTGAATATTAGATCTATCAGCTGCAGTCCAGTGTCTACTTTTTGATTATTATTGTTTTTATCTTTATCATGGTTATATTCACGTGACAGTTCAGTTTTTCATTGTTTAATCAAATGTATTATTTGCATGCATTTTAAAGCCTTGACAAACATTTAAACAAAATTTTGTTAAAACAAATGTTTTCATGCACACGCTCTGACATACATTTTTCTGATCACACACCCTTCTTTTGTGTCTTAATTAGACGTGTGTCAGTAGAATTAATAGATCGGTGCATTCTGTCTTAATGTGATAGCAGCCTAATATAACCTGTTGCTGCGTCATTAACTTTAAAATACAACAAAAGCCATTGTTTTTCTTTTTACAAAATCTCCCATTGTAATACTATGGTGTACTCACAGAGCTTTTGTGCAGTTGCTCGCAGCTGGTATCAATCTTTTTCTACCCTCATCTGATGTGTTGTATCTCTTCAGATCAAACTCATCCAGCGGCTCCTCTGACATCTGAAGCATGTAGGCAATTGTTGAGCATTGAGCAGGAGAGAGCTTCTTCTCTGAGTGTTTGTCTGATTTCACAAACTCCTGAATCTCTCTGGACAGACTCTGATCTTTCACTTCCAGCAGGCAGAGGAACAGATTGATGGATCTTTCAGTGGAGAGTCCATGTCCATCTCTGATCTTCTCTTTAATGTACTGTGTGGTTCTCCTGATGCTCTCTGAGCTGTTCTCTGTGTGTGTCAGTAGATCCTGTAAGAGTCTCTGATTGGACTCCAGTGAGATGCCCAGCAGGAACCGCAGGAACAGATCCAGATGTCCATTCTCACTCACAATGGCTTTATCTATTGCTCCTTTATGAAGATAATGCATTGAATCAAAAACCTTAAGGGTCTCCATTGTACAGCTTAGGTAGCAGTAAAACACATGAAAAGCAGCAAGAAACTCCTGAATGCTCAGATGAATGAAGCTGTACACTTTCCTCTGATGCATCACAGACTCCTCCTTGAAGATCTCAGTGCAAATCCCAGAATACACTGAGGCAGCAGTGACGTCTATACCGCTCTCACTCAGGTCCTCCTCATAGAACATCACATTGCCCTTCATCAGCTGTTTGAAAGCCACTTCGGCAAGTTTCACAATCATTTCTCTGTTGGACTGCAGGAGTTTCTCTGGATCTCTCTCTTCATACTTCTGGTTCCTCATGTTGATCTGAATCAGCAGAAAGTGGATGTACATTTCAGTCAGAGTTTGGGGGATTTCTGCACTCAGATCTTCTTTCAGGAGCTTCTGAAGCACAGTTGAAGAGATCCAGCAGAAGACGGGGATGTGGCACATGATGTGGAGGCTTCTTGCTCTTCTAATGTGTGAGATTATCATATTGGCTTGATGCTGGTCACTGATTCTCTTCCTGAAATATTCCTCCTTCTGAGGCTCATTGAATCCCTGAATTTCTGTCAGACGGTTAATGTATTTGGAGGGGATCTGATTGGCTGCTGCTGGTCTGGAAGTGATCCAGATGAGAGCAGAGGGAAGCAGCTCTCCTTGCATGATGTTTGACATCAACACAGCCACTGATGAAGTCTCAGTCACATCACAAACTTTCTGAGTGTCTGCAAACATCAGTGTGATTCTGCTTTCATCCAAACCATCAAAGATAAACACAATTTTACACTCCTCATTAGTCTTTGAGTCCAGATCTTGAAGTTCAGGATGAAAGTCCAGCAGAAGTCTCTGAAGACTATATTGATGATCTTGAATCAAGTTCAGCTCTCGAAATGGAAGCAAAAACATGAAATCTACATCCTGATTGGCTTTTCCCTCGGCCCAGTCCAGAATGAACTTCTGCACAGAGATGGTTTTTCCGATTCCAGCGATGCCTTTAGTAAGAACAGTCTTGATTTGGTCTTTCTCCTCACATCCGGGTTCAGGTGAGGCTTTAAAGATGTCATTGCAGTAGATGGAAGTGTCTTGTGTGAGTTGTGTTCTGGCTGTTTTCTCCATCTGTAAAACCTCATGTTCTTCATTCACTCCATCACGCTCTCCTTCTATGATGTAAAGCTGTGTGTAGATCCTGTTGAGGAGAGTTTCATTCTCTTGGAGTTTCATTCCCTCAAATAAACTCTCGTACTTGTTCTTCATTCTGGTTTTGTGCTTGTCTTTGACTCTCTGAAGTTTATCATCTACTGCTTTCTGCAGGTCTCCAGTCTCCTCCCGTAGGGCTTTTTGTGTATTAGAGTCAGCAGAACTGGATGCTCCCATGACTTTTTGTAGAGCAGAATGTGTTCTAGATCTCTTTCTGCAATAAGGACAATTAAAGTATTCTGCTCATCTCAATTTCTCCCAGAAACAGATAATGCATTGTCTGCAGAAACGGTGTCCACAGGTTATAGAGACTGGATCTTTCAGAACCTCCCTACACACCACACATTTGGACTGCACAAAGATCTGATAATCCCTCTCACAACTGCTCACAATGGAAAAACAAAGTTTTGAATCAGTAGAATAATTATTTGCACAAGATAATTAACATCAGCCTATGTTTGCATTGGGACATTAAATGCATGGGATTAATTAGGACTACAATATCGCCCTGTGATTTCTATAATGTGCAAAACAGATGGAATCGCAGAATCCCAGTGATGAAATTTGAAAAAAATGTAAAATAGGACTACAAAATCATTCATTAAATTAAAAATCACAATATGGACTTGAGTCTGTGATTATTAAACTGCAAAAAGACTTATTAAAATATGTGTGAATGAACAGTGACCAACACAATATCTAATTTAATAATAAAATAAAGCATACAAAAAACCTTAAATGGTTTGATAATGTTTTTGAAGTGAACTTTTCTAAACAGCTTTTCTGTTATTAAAGAGATGCTGCACAGACACAGGCAATTCACACACGCACACTCTCTCTGTTGCTAACACAGACAAATACAATCTCTCTCTAGCTATTCGAATAAAAGCTATCCTTCCAAACTACTTCATCTCTGTGTCTGATATAAAGCATGCAAGATATGCAAAGTACTTATGCGTCACGCAGATGCATTACCTATGTTGTTTACGCTTTGATCTGAACGTAAACAACGTCTCCGCGTGATGCAGCTGACACAGAACAGCATACGTTGTTTACGTTCAGTGGATACTCTCCAAAATGGCACCAGGGTGACGCGGAGGAGATGATTTGTTGAATAAAGTCGTTATTTTTGTTTTCTTTTGTGCACAAAAAGTATTCTCGTAGCTTCGTAAAATTACAGTTGAACCCCTGATGTCACATTAATTATTTTACCGATGTCCTTGATCGCACAACTTTTTTGAGATGCGTTGATGCCATGAAATTTAAAATCAACTTATTTTTCCCTTAAAATGATACATTTTCTCAGTTTAAACGTTTGATATGTCCTCTATGTTGTATTCTGAATAAAATATTGAAATTTGAAACTTCCACATCATTGCATTCTGTTTTTATTCACAATTTGTACAGTGTCCCAACTTTTTTGGAATCCGGTTTGTAATATAAACGTAAAAATTTCACTCATGAATATTAGAACAAAGAGCATCGTCATAAAATATGTAATTGTGATGTCAGTGCACCCCCAGCAAATAAATAAATAAATATTGTGATTTCCCCCCTGAAAAACATCACAATAATAATAAATATGAATTTAAAGATTTAACAGTGCATGACACATTAAAGCCACTGGCTCATGCCACTACGTTTGATGGCACATCTATATCAGAATAACATGACCGCAAACATTTAGCATCAAAGTTTCATCAAGTTACATTTACCACAGACCTTATTTTACTCACAAATTAAAAATCTCCATTATGAAACCCCATGGGAAAACCTTGAGGGAACTAGCTAGTCTTACAGATTTTGACGTCACAACTAAGGGGAAAGGGGCAATCCTTTATAATTAATCAATTATTTTAATAATGTCAATTAAATAATAATAATTTTCAAAAATGCAGTCAGTTTGTGGCACATCTGTTTTTGAATCCAAATGGCAAAGCTCAACTGAACTGTCAATACACATGTATTGTAAATAGCAAAAGTTGTGTTAAGTTATGCATTTTGGAGAAACTAGGACGTTTGTGCAAAACAAATTAACACTATTTTCTATTGGTTACAGTGTTAAAGTAGGCTACATATTACTGCAAGTCATTCTGTATTAACACAGCGGGACACAAGACAGATATAAAACCTTGCAGTTTGGAGAAGCCTAATGGTTGTTGTATAAATTAGCTCCAATATAGAAGGCCTAAAGCATATGTTTAAAAAGCAATATACAGTTCAATCAATTAAATATCGTCGTGCTATTAAAGGGATATTTCACCCAAAAATGAAAATGTGATGTTTATCTGCTTACCCCCAGGGCATCCCAGATGTAGGTGACTTTGTTTCTTCAGTAGAACACAAACGAAGATTTTTAACTCAAACGTTGCAGTCTATCAGTCGTATAATGCATGGCAATGGTAACAAAATCTATGAGAGTAAAAAAAACATCCACAGACAAAAAACACATTGATGTCCTAAGACACGAAACGATCGGTTTGTGCGAGAAACCGAACAGTATTTATATAATTTTTTACCTCTAATACACCACTATGTCCAACTGTCTCTGAGCGCGCGCACGGCATCCGGTGTGTGAGGTGTGTACGCGCTCTGGCGTAGTTTACGCGAGCGCCGGAAGTGATCTCTCGCGCGTATACGTCACTCATTGTTTACACAGTGCACAGTCATTGTAGGTATGACGGCTAATCAAAATGGTACTTACTTGCGCTTATCCGGATTGTTCAAACCGACTTAAAACTAAAAGATTACGTCCTCTCGCGCGAACTCATTCGGGAGTGGCGACTTTCCACATATTCCCAGCTTCTGAGCCTGCTCGCCTGAAGTTATGGTTGATTGCTCTTCGGCTGGATATCAACACACCCTTTAACGTAATTTACGCCAGAGCGCGTACACACCTCACGCACCGGATGCCGTGCGCGCGCTCAGAGACAGTTGGACATAGTGCTGTATTAGAGGTAAAAAATTATATAAATACTGTTCGGTTTCTCGCACAAACCGATCGTTTCGTGTGTTAGGACATCAATGTGTCGTCACGAGCCGCAGGGTTTAATTTGAATTTGTCTGTGCATGTTTTTTTTACTCTCATAGATTTTGTTACCATTGCCATGCATTATACGACTGACCGACTGCAACGGTTAAAGTTAAAAATCTTCGTTTGTGTTCTACTGAAGAAACAAAGTCACCTACATCTTGGATGCCCTGGGGGTAAGCAGATAAACATCACATTTTCATTTTTGGGTGAACTATCCCTTTAAGTGAGTATGTGTGTGTTCAGTTTTCAGTGGTACAAGCAACAATCCTCTGGAATATGCCACTGAAAACAGGATGTGCCACTATAAACACAGCAGAAGGTGCCAGCTAACATTCCATGCCTATTAATATTAATACGCTACTGGTCAAGCAGGTGATTTCTACATTGTCTTCAGACATCATTAACATATTTGCAGTTTTATCATTTTAAACAGTCTACACGAGAACATGCATCGTACCTTCATAAAAGTACTCACCAAACAAAACTCTCCAGCGACTGAAAGTTCTACTTTCACTTTCAGTTTCGCGGTGGGTCTATTACAGAATCATTTAAACAGTTAATCCAAGTAAATTCACTTAAACTGTTGAGATCAAATGCTGGTTCCAAAATGAGAATTAACTTTCAGGGTGAGATAGAAACCACACCCTATATCTGACGTGATCACACAATCTTTTTAGTTCCTAAAATATTTGGTTCCACTGGGTGGCGCCTCATGAATATTAATTAGATTTCTTAAATTGTGGGCGTGTCCTTGAGACAACGAACTGAACTAAAATATGACAACTTGTTTAATGGGTTATTTCGAAAAGGAAATACAATTTCAATGTTAAGCATAAATCACAAGAGTTCACGTGTTCAAAATAATGCATGTGTAATATCCTCCTGAGAACGATAAAAGAAAGAAAAAAATGTATAGAAAGAAAAGAAAAGAAGAAAATAAATATTTTATTCCTATTTAATGCTATGTCCTCTGTAGAGGACACCAGGACTTAGGAATAAAAAACACATGTATAGACATTATAACAAAGTTTAATAAAGACAGATACACATTTCAACAACATTACACAATGAAATAGCTTTTTAACTCTTGAAATACATACAAGCAAGCACTCAATGTGATGCATACTGATGCATGCTCATACCAGCCTGAAGGTGGTGCTCAAAGGCTACATGGCACATTGGTATGAACATTATTTATACCTGCATTAAGAAGGAAGTGATACTGTATAGAGAACAGAAATTAATCTCAGGTCTGGATCTATCTTTTTTTTTTTTTTTTTTGCAACACTGATCACGACTTGCTGGGATGGGTCCAGATATGTGTATACAAAATGCATGACTTGTTGATAAAACACAGGCAAAGTATGCAAATCCTAACAATATCTATTTATATAGGATATATATTAAATGCACTATACAGTATGAAAATAGCTCAGTGAGTGCTTGATGTGTTTTAGAATTGCACTGGGGTAGCTATTGTGCATGAAAATAGTAAACAAAGACTTTTTGAAGGTTATACACAAGGTTATACATGCCATATGAACAGACAATATGCAATGTATTTTCACACAACTGTAAGTGTTGATGACGATGGGAGTGCTCATGTGGCTGACTGATGTAAGTATGTTTGTGCTCACCTGGTCAAGCATTAACTTAAGAAATGATGTTTGAAATGTTTTGTGTTATTCTGAGAGCACATTCTTTATAGACTAGATTCAGAAAACTGTAAGGATACAGTATCTCATATTCTGTAAAGAGATCACATGATACATGAGCGTGTGTCAACCAATCAGAATCAAGAATTCAACAATGCCGTTGTATTCAATAAATAATTGACTATAGACCCTTGAATTATTGAAAATGTACGCACACTCTCAGCGTTACCACCTTGTGCGCACATTAATTTTCAATAATACAACATCTTCAATTATTTGTTACATATACACATATGCGCACACAAATATCACCTGCAACTCAATATAACGAAGATAGAACTTCTCTTCTTCCCAGTCACTCTGATGGTTCACCATTAAGCGTATCAACAATAATCCCAACCACTTCAGCCAGGAATCTTGGGTAATCTTTGATGACCATCTGACCTTCAAAACCACATTGCATAGCTCGGTCGTGAGAGTTTGCATTGCACAACATCAGTAAGAGCACTTCCTAACTGAGCAGGCTGCACAGCTCCTCATTCCTTGTCATTTCTAGATTGGACTGTTGCAGTGCTCTTATGGCTGGACTTCCAGCGTGTGCAATCAAACCTTAACCAATCACGCAGAATGGTCAGACTGTTCAATCAGACCAAAAGAGCCCATGTTACACCTCACCTTATCTCTATGCAATGGCTATCAGCTGCTGCTTGCATCAGGTTCAAGACACTGATGTTTGTGTAGAGAACAGCCACATTGCTCCATTCCCTCTTATGAGTCTACATCCTACCAGATGAGTGAGCGGTGCCTCGTGGTATCATCACAGAGAGGCAAAAAAATCACTTTCCAGAACCTTCTCATTCACTGTTCCTTGCTGGTGGACCGATCTTCCAAACCCAATCCGGACGGCCAAATCCCTGACAATATGCAAGGAACAGCTGAAAACTCATCTCTTCTGTAAGCACCTGAATGTAGTTTGTTGACTCTTATTAGAATATGTGTTCCTAAACATACTGTGTTGAAAAGAGTATGCCAAATGTCCCCGGACGGTCTAATACTTCCCATAGACTTCTGAAGTATGGATCTGTGCACAGTATAAACGCTAATATTGTCCACAGCCCATTGCAGTTTATAGGAGGACTCAATAGTAGAACTGATATGTTTGGCCATTAACTAGCTGCAAAAACACGAGCAGATCGACATGATATCAACATGATAGGAAGAACTGTTGAGTAGCATAAATTAAATGAAATTAAATCTTGAGTGTGTATATGATGATGTTAACTGTGACAACATATTGACTGTGTTGTTCAAAAAGGACAAATCATGGAATACCATTTAGCAGAAGCTTCTGTAACTTTAACAGTCCAATTGTTAGTTGTTTTAAGAACAACTAATTAGTCTTATTACCATATACTCAAGCATGGCAAGACTTCACCAGCAAAGGAGAATAGTGGGCAAAAACTGAAAGTGAATGATAATGACCATAAAACACTAAAAAGGATGTGTCCAAATAGAGAATTAGTGCAGGAAAAGTGAGAAAAAAACCTAAATATTCACCTTGAAGAACTTCACCAAGCCAACATCAATGAAAGAGCTGCAATGGCTTAAGTTATAAGCACAGACACCATGCTAAAATGTGAAAAAGATGGTGTATTGATCATAAAACTTGGACAGTTGGAGCACCAAAATGAATTATTTTGCAGAGAAGAGTGAGAAGCAGATTTCCTTCTTCAACATTTCCCTCTCTCTCTATAAATATGCCAGGAGATATTTTGAATGCCATTAGGGTCTAAAACAACACTAGAACCC
Organism: Sinocyclocheilus grahami; assembly: GCF_001515645.1. Classification (NCBI taxonomy): domain Eukaryota; kingdom Metazoa; phylum Chordata; class Actinopteri; order Cypriniformes; family Cyprinidae; genus Sinocyclocheilus; species Sinocyclocheilus grahami. The sequence goes on along the minus strand of NW_015506185.1, from coordinate 28,303 downwards.
AGCTTTTCATGCATGGACAAAAGAAAAGAAAAGAAAAAAACACTGACACGTTTTTTCAAAAGTGCAAGTGCACAAGCATCATACAGTATATTGCCAGAACATATCAGGTAAATGGCTGGGTGTGGTCCACTGGATCTGACAGCACACGCAGCAGGAGATACTGACATTTAACTCTCAAAAATACTGTGAATACATTGGCATGCCCTTACGTTTAATTAAGATTAGCTCTGATAGTCTACAGGGGGTCTGGGAAAAATGTCAGCACCCAATTGTCTCTGGAGGGGGCAAAAGGGCTACAGTGGCTGCTTCTGCAAGATAAATGATTCAAGAACCGCGCTGCACTTTGATGAACCATGAGCAAAGGGTCTGAATATTTAGGACCATGTGATATTTCAGTTTTTTTTTTTTAATAAATCTGCAAAAATGTCAACAATTCTGTGTTTTTCTGTCAATATGGGGTGCTGTGTGTACATTAATGAGGAAAAAAAATTAACTTAAATGATTTTAGCAAATGGCTGCAATATAACAAAGAGTGAAAAATTTAAGGGGGTCTGAATACTTTCCGTACCCACTGTATATATATGATTACGCAACTCAAAAAGTAACTTTTTAAAATGTTTACAATTATTCATTTGTAAATGTACGTGACCTGACAATGAATAAGCATATAGTCTGATCAAACTGTATTTAAAACTAAGATCGTACTTAGCAGGCTTCCATAACAAGACTAAGTGTTCAGTAAGTGCTAATATCTGTGATTTCTGTGTCTAGCAGTCTGATTACAGTAATACAGTCTAATTACAATCCTGAGTGATGTATTCATTGCGATTCAGCATTCTTAGCTCATGACAACTGGCAGAAAGTATTGCCCAGGCTGGCAATAAACAACAGCAACAAGCTCTATTAATGAAACTCATTAATAAAAATACATGCACAGTCACCGTGACTCAATTTGTTTTGTTCGCTTTAATCAGGCTGACTCACATGAAAGCAGAACCTGGATGCAGACTATTATAGAATAGCACGTATTATTTAGAAATGGTCAAGAATATTAAACTCTTGCTTGTGTAATAACCACCAAAAATGATCAAATGCTTATCAAGCGTCTGAGAATTATTGCAAACTTGATCATTATTAAATATAATTTACACAGAGAGACAAACTACATGTAATTAATCTGCAAGGAAACCCAAAGCGTAACTAACTACTTCAACTGGATTCAGTCAGATTTACTCTTTTTCAAACAGGTGAGTAGCAAATTCTATTATTCTACGGTGCCCTCTACTAATATTGGTGGCTGTGAAAATAAATCTATAATAAATCTTTCATTAAAAAATTCTAAATATTCTAACCTTTCTTTGAAGTAAAACAATTAATAGTGGAGGGAATCTCACATTATGAAATAAATGTTTTTCTCCAATGCATGTTGGCCACAATTATTGGCACCCCCATAAATTCTTATGAGTAAAATATCTATATTCCCATTCATATTTACATTTTTTAGCACACAGGGTGACTAGGAGCATGAAATTGTCTGGCCATGACTTCCTGTTCCACAGGATTATAAATATGAGGAACACAATTCCCTTAATCATTCATCACAAGGTGTAAAACCAAAGAATATAGTTCTGATGTGCAGAACAAGATTTTACAAAATAGAACGTGGCTGTAAGAAAAGAGCTAAAGCATTGAAAATCCCAAAATCAATAATCCATCAATAATTAAGAAATTCCAATCAACTAAAGATATTATAAATCTGTCTGGAAGAGGACGTGTGTCTATATCGTCCTAATGCACGGTGAGAGGAAGAAAAATCCTCCTCGCTCATCCAAAAACAAACTCCAGCATATTCAGTTGGATTCTATGGTCAGATGGAGAGAGAGAGAGAAAAAAGAAGCTTTTTGGCAGCAAACCCACCAGAAGGGTTTGGTGCAAACAGGGATAAAAAGTACCCAATGCAGCTGGATCTTTAATATTGTGGGCCTATTTTTCTGCTGGAGGTCCTGGACATCTTGTTCACATACACAGCATCAAATACCAACAGTACCCTCTGTTAGAAATCTTGTAATAGGCAATGGTTGGATCTTCCATCAGGACAATGATCCAAAAACCAACATCAAAATCAACACAAAAACCTGTCACTGAGCACAAAATGAAGCTTCTGCCACGGCTGTGTCAGTCCTCTGACCTGACCCCGATAGAAAATGAGTGGAGTGAACTGAAGAGAAGAAGCTGTGAATCTGAAGGATCTGGAGAGATTCTGTGTGAAGGGATGGTCTCTGATCTCTTATCAAGTGTACTCCAAACTCATCAGGCATCATAGGAGAAAACTCAGAGCTGTTATCTTGCGAAAAGGACGTTGCAATAATTGGTTGCCAATAATTGTGGCCAACGTGAACTAGAGAAAAACATTTATTTTTATAATGAGACCTCCTCCCCCCTTTTACTTCAATAATAGGATAGAAATGTGTGACTTTTTTTGAATGAAAGATCAAAAGGATAAACTATGCATGTTTATTTTCACAGCCACCTTTGCTCATATTTACCAAGAGTGCCAATATAAGTGGAGGGCACTGCTACATCTAGGGAATAGGCAGAATTAGTAGATTAACTAGATGTGTTTGATACTGGTGTATTGATGGGACTGATCCTCACATACAGTATCCTAAATGTTTTAGTATCTTAAACATTTTATTTGTTTGTGAGTATGTCTGTGAACATCTGACAGCAGTAATTTATCAAATGGCACATACTTGGGCATGCAGTGTAGTTGCACATTATTTTGGCAATTCAGGTGTCTGGATAACATCTCTTTTGACACTTTTCTGGTAATATTATCCTTTGTTTAAAGACTTGTATTGTCACTAATGCCAGAATGGCACCTGTCCTACTTGCATTAACCGTTCTAATGGAAATGCAGGTCTATTGGTTTTTGTGAGAATATTCTTGCCTTCAAATCACTGTCACTCGGGTCCCAGCGGTAATGCTGGGATAAGACTCATGACAGGAGCTTGTGGCAGGACAATGGAGCCCCACTGGCAGCTCATGATTAGTCAAAGCTGATGCTGATTGTGCCTCCTCATCACTGGCATCATGCTAAATCCCATGCATCATGCATTGGTGTATAGTTTTTGTTCTGTGTTGGGGTTGGCAAAGCTATTTTTTCCTTGGTTTCTGTTACACTGCAGAACATCTGTGATGAGGTAAAAATTTCCCCTCAATGATAATTCTCCACATGGTTCAGGTGGCTAATTCATGGGCTATAGACTGTTGAAGGTGATAAACCTGTTAATCATGGATAATGCACTTGAAATAAATAAAGAAAGAAATAACCTGTATATAAATAAAGGACCTGTTCTGTCTTACCCTTCAAACTGCATCTCCCTTGTGTGAATTAAGCATGGGTTAATGGGTCAGTGCCATCCTGGGAATGTGTATGGCACTCATGAAATGCTTGAGATCATGGTCTAATGATAAAGGGTATCATCTCTCAAGAGTTCCAAAAGTGTCGTACCCAAGAGAAAGGCCTCTCCACTTCATCAGTGGGCTGAATGGATGGTAGACTTACCACTGACCATCTGCATGGCTTCCGGGTTTCCACTGGTCCTTAAAAAGTTTTAAAAAACAAAGCATTCAGAGTAACTTCTGTGGCGTGTTGTAGTGAATCAGCTTGCAGCAACACTGAACAAAGTCTAAAATAGGGTAAAAAAATGGAGTTCTTCAAATCTGGCCCTTGGGTTCCACGGTCTTGTAGAGTTTAGCTCCAAACCTGATCAAACCTGCCTATCTGCAATTTTCTAGTAATCCTTAAGACCCTGATTGGCTTGTTGAGGGGTAATGATTTGGGTTGGGACCTTGAGGTCCAGATTTGAAGAACCCTGATTTAAAAATCTGCATGCAAGATCACTGGCTGACAGATTATATGTCAGGAAGCGATGGGCTCACACTATGCACCTCACTGGCTAACAGATAAACCATGCATTGTAGACACATGATTAAACCTCATTGGTCCACGTGCATCAAAGAAGTACTGTTGAGCTTCCATATTTGTGAGTTGATCAGTGTTTGATAAAAGCCTTAATTAAATCTGTTCATCATGCCGTTTTATCTCTTTAAACGGCTTTGAATAAACCACTCAGTTTATATGGATTCATTTATAAAATTTATCCATATGAATTGAGTGGTTTAATGAACTTTTTGAAGCATGGACATTTCGTTTGCTTAGATTTCCGTTGGATGGTAACACTATATTAAAGACCAGTTCACACTTTTAAAGAGGTGGTTCACTGTTTTTTTCTAGGCTTGATTGTGTTTATGGGGTGCAGTCTAACATGTGTTAATGCTTCATTTAAAAAAAACATTATTTTTCACATAATTTACCTTTATTCTACACCGCTCTGTCCCTTCTCCTATGAACGCTCTGATGATTTCCTGGTTTTATGAAGCCCCTCCCTCAGAAATACACGATGGGCTCAGATTGGTCAGCTGGCCTCAGTGTGCTGCCTAGTGCAGTCCAGAAACGTCACACCCCTCACCTCAGAATGCGCTCCGGTTTTATTGTAAACAATGGCGTCATCAATATTGCTTATCAATTTGAGCCCGATTGAGACACAGAGGATATTACTGAAGATGATCGCGACGAACCAGCACGACTCTTATAACAGGACGTTTCATGTTTAACGCTTCTCGTAGCTATGCAAAAAATATCTGTCTGACTATACACATAAAGTGTATAGTTGGAACAGTTCATTGATGGAGCTGATGATGTGAATGAGAGAGAGAGAGATGCAGTGCAGAGTGTGTGCAGAGCAGGGAGGAACAGGATTAAGAACCGCTGCTTTAGAACATTGATTTTGAAACGTGTGAATCCATTAGAATCGTTAGAAGACAGAATCGTGATTCATATATAAATAGATTTTTTCGTGCACCCCTAGTTTTGACAGCATGGCAACAACTCTTCCTCTTCTCTAAAGCAGCGCAACATGGCCACGCCCCATTCTTGCATGTTCCCGGGGGCGGGGTTTATGTAAATTTCAGGGTGTGTGATGTCACCACTCTGGGAAGTAGCTTGTTGTAGTCCCTACCAGCCGTATTTGTAGGCATTAATCCACCCCATACCTAAACTTAACAACTACTTACTAACTAATAAGCAGCAGATTAGAAGTTTATTGAGGCACAAGTCGTAGTTAATGGTTAGTTAAGAGTGAGAATTGGTCCCCAAACTAAACCATGACCCATTAATTAATATGAATATGGTGCTGCAAGATTTGATCCATAATTTATAATTGGAATGTGAAAATGGTCTCTATATGATAAAAAAAAATAATTAACATGTTAACATAACATGCACTGATTAATTGTGCACAATAAATACAAGAACTTATATTAAGAAAGCAGGTATGATATTTTGATCCATTATGGACAGCAAACTGAATACATTTACCTTTATCCCAATATGCTTTCATTTATCTCACTAAAGGACAATGAAGATCACAACAACACACCAACTCTCTAAAGGAGAAACTAAAGGAATTTTTAATTCGCTTTTTAAATTATTTATTTTGTGAGGTTTTGATCTTTGCTCGCATCACAAAAGAAAAACCACTGTACTTAAAGGAGCACAACCAAAATAGTGCTTTAGCCCGTAAGTGCTGTGACAAATGACTTATATGGTTTACATTTGTATTTTTCACAAGCGTTCAAGGACTCTGATAACATGTATTTATTATTATTAGTATTACTACATTGAGTATTTTTAGTCTTTTATTTGTATTTTTTCCAAAAAATGGAGGTCATTCACCAAGTATCATGCGTAATATTCTGAAAAGATTCTGGGAATCCAGAGAAATCGCAGTACATGTAGGGCAAGGCAGGAAACCTCAGTTGAATGAGCTTGACCTTTGAGCCCTCAGATGGCATTGCATAAGAAACGGTCATGCTGCGGTGTTAAATATAGTCACATGGGCTCAGGAGTACTTCAGAAAACCACTGTCATTTACCACAGTCTGCTGCTGCATCAAGAAATGCAACTTGAATATCTGTTACTCTAGGAGAAAGCTATGTTTTGGGTTCAAAACAACCCAACCGCTGTGTCAAAACAACCCAATAGCTGGGTTTGTCGCTTTTTAACCCAGCGCTGGGTTATATTTAACCCAGCATTTTTTAGAGTGTATGCAGCGATGCTGCCGGATACTCTGGGCCAGAGCTCATCTCAGATAGTCAAAAAGAAAATGCGTGCTGTACTCAGATAAGTCCACATTTCAACTTGTTTCTGGGAAAAATGGATGGCGAGTTATCAGTCCCAAAGACTAAAAGGACCATCCAGACTTTCATCAGTAACAGAGGCAAAAGCAAATTTCTGTCATGGTATATGAGTGCATGGGTGACTGGCATATGTGCGACGGTACTATTGACATGGAGGCATATATTGGGATTGTACAGAGATATATACTGCCATCAAGATGATGTCTTTCATGGGAAGTCCATGGTTATTAGATCAAGACAATGCCAGCTCTCATTCTGCTTGTGCTACAACAGCATGGTTTCGTAGACAGAGTGAATGTGCTAGACTGGCCAGCAGATCTGTCTCCTATTGAAAAAGTATGGCTCATCGTGAAAAGGAGACTCGGACAACAACAATCACAGACTGCTGAGCTTCTGAAGTCTTGTATCAAGCGAGATTGGGCAACAATTTTGCTTGCAGAACTTTAACCATTAGTATCCTCAATTCCTAAACAATTAAACACTGTAATTAAAAGGACCGCTGATGCCTCTGTCCCAACTTTTTTGGAGTGTGTTGCAGCCATCAAAATCCAAATTTGTTCATATTTACAAAATACATTTACGTTGTTCAGTGAAAACTTTGGAAATCTTTTCTCTTTTGTCAATTAAATAAAAGTTAAAGAGAATTAACAAATCACAGATTCTTGATTTTATTGCATTTTACAAAATGTCCCAACTTCTCTGGAATTGGGATTGTATATAATATTTTATAAATTATTATTATTAGTGCATTTAATTGCATATACGTATTATTAACTCTCCAATAAAAATGTCTACACTAATAATTACATTAACAGTGATGCAAAGTAACTTCAAGTGTATTAGGCAGCAACAGGTGTGAACAGGTGGGCTGGGATTTTTTTTATTATTATTTAATTTGGACCAAAAGCCATTTTTGAATGGATGTTGCATGAGATGATCTTCCCAAGTCTTTTTTGTGGGGTTAAATCCGTCTAACTAAAGAAAATCCTGAATTGCCCCGGGAACAGTGATTCATAGAGCAGTGAATATTGTGGAATATTTACTTCAAAGCTTTCTCTGATGTTTGTTTAGACTCAGGTCAGAAAGCGTCCTTGAAAATGTCTGGTTTTGTTTTCCCACACAAGCTCTTAACATCAGAGCAATGATACGAACATAAATCGCAATACGTAACGTATGCCTTTAATCTGCAAGACAGCCATGTTTGATCTCACAGACTGCGGCTTCAGCTTCAATCAAAGTGAAGGAGGAAAGATCCCTGCTATCATTGGCAGCACTATGACGGCGCACACATGCTCGGATATGTGTGTACCAGCAAAAGAAAGTGTTTGTCTTCATTCCCCACTGCGTTTTCATGTACAGCTTGTGTACGGTTCAGTGGAGCAATACCACACTTCGTTGTCTTGAAATTAATTATGCCAAGAGTTGGTTTTTAATTAGTAGTCAATGAGTTGAATAGTAATAAATACTAAACTCAATCTTTTTCTCAAATCTTGATAATTGGTTGCTTTATTGCTTTATTGATTGATTTTTTTTCAGCGAATTTATCGATTTTTTATCAATTTGTCAAATGATTATCATCACATTAGTTTCACATTTGAGTCGCCATACAACTACAGCATTTGAAGGATGGCAATTAAACACAGCAGTAACTAACAGAATATTGTGGAATATTTACTTCAAAGCTTTCTCTGATGTTTGTTTAGACTCAGGTCAGAAAGCGTCCTTGAAAATGTCTGGTTTTGTTTTCCCACACAAGCTCTTAACATCAGAGCAATGATACGAACATAAATCGCAATACGTAACGTATGCCTTTAATCTGCAAGACAGCCATGTTTGATCTCACAGACTGCGGCTTCAGCTTCAATCAAAGTGAAGGAGGAAAGATCCCTGCTATCATTGGCAGCACTATGACGGCGCACACATGCTCGGATATGTGTGTACCAGCAAAAGAAAGTGTTTGTCTTCATTCCCCACTGCGTTTTCATGTACAGCTTGTGTACGGTTCAGTGGAGCAATACCACACTTCGTTGTCTTGAAATTAATTATGCCAAGAGTTGGTTTTTAATTAGTAGTCAATGAGTTCTCAAATCTTGATAATTGGTTGCTTTATTGCTTTATTGATTGATTTTTTTTCAGCTAATTTATCGATTTTTTATCAATTTGTCAAATGATTATCATCACATTAGTTTCACATTTGAGTCGCCATACAACTACAGCATTTGAAGGATGGCAATTAAACACAGCAGTAACTAACGAGCTTTCCCATCTGAAATTAACATTTTGTTTTAGTGTTGTAGTAGTACAAGTGAATAATGAAAAAAGGCTGGTAAAACAACCACATTTCTTAGCAGATAATAGAATTAATGGCAAGTACTGTGGATTGAACAATTGTGCCATGCATCTTACAGTACAACTTAAATGTATTATTCATTGGAAACATTGGCTTCTATGTTGGGATATTTCATTGTATTTATGTGTGATATTTGAGTGCCCCTATTGGGTTATGAAAGGTTCATATTTTGAGTCCTCAACAACAGGTTGACATGCATGCAAGGTCAAAAAACACTTTCATTGTCTTATAATATGCATTTATTTTTACCTTACTTGCTCAACGACTCCCAAACGATTTGCTCAACAATTCATTTTTCCAAACTGCTCCTTTGCGTGACGCTAACCTGCGGTGATTGGTCTGATTGGTCTCATTTTCATTTCATCATGCCTGACTGTAATGCCAGCTGTGTTTCACACTGCATGAAAGGTAATTTTCAAAAATCCATAATTGGGGCACTTTAACTATCTAAGTGTTAACTAACTCAAGAACTGCTCCAGGCAATTTATTTAGTAAGTATTGATTTAGTAAGGTGACCCTCTGGTGCAGCAAACAATACAATTACCAGTCATATTCATTTTTTTTATTTAACATACATTTTAATGCATAAAAAGCTTTAAAGTGGAAACATAAACGTTAGTGAAAAATTGTGTAGGATAAAACTACTACTCCTGCTCATCTGATGCCTCATTCACAGCGTTTATCCAAACAGGGCTGTGTTCCCCAGAGCATAATGAGCATATGATCATAAGTAATACATAGGACACCATTCTCACCACTAGTCTCTACGATACACCCTTTCTCTAAACCACTTGTCCTGTAGGGTCACAGGGATGCTGGAGCCTTTTCCAGCAACTCAGGCCAAAGACAGGGAAACAAGATGGACACAGGGCCAGTACAATTATTTCACAATGAACAAATGGAAAGTGTACATGTAACATGTATTATGTTAAGGTTGTATGATTAAATTTTTTTAAATTGAACATTAAAAGTTAAAATGGATCATGTTCCGGTTCTCTAGTTGTTGTTAATAAATCATATACTGTGAGGACAAAAAAAGAGCAAAATTTATACCTTTAGGGGTGCAACATCCTGTCAGTCCATTACAAAAATTAACCATGTTTTTACTACAGCAACCATAGTTCAACTGTAGTACTTACAGTAAAACCACAGGGGGAAAAATGTATCACAATTTCCACAAAAATATGAAGCAGCACAACTGTTTTCAGCACTGTTAATAATCAGAAATGTTTCTTGAGCAGCAAATCAGGATCAAGGATCATGTGACACTGAAGACTGGAGTAATGGTGCTGAAAATTCAGCTTTGATCACAGAAATAAATTAGATTTTACAGTATATTCACATAGAAAACAGCTATTTCCATTTGTAATAATTGTTCACAATATTAATGTTTTAGGGAGCATAAGACACTTATAAAAATCTTAAGTAACAAAAAATAAACAAGAGTTGGGACAACTGCTTTGGAATATTTCTCTTAAAATGCAGAGAAGCAAAGTGCACTGTTTGCCTAAGGTTTTCTGGCATTGTTATTTCTTTTTCCTAAAAATATATTTAATGTGTTAATATATAAAATAAAAAAATATGAGATTAATCACAAATTATTGACAGCCAAAGTTTACTTTCATCAGTTATCCAAGGATGATTTGCAGCATTCTAAGATCAATCTAACCATAATAACAGATATATGTACTGTTACTCTTTGGCTCAGTATGTGGTTATATGCATGCATCTCTGTAGTTCTTTTCTACATTTTTTCTGCCAATTAAATGCAATTTTTCCATTGTTTTCTTTCCTGATCCTAGGTATCTTATCGTGCCAAACAAGGAATGGCCCACTTTGCGGTGGTGAAGATAGCAGCGGTTTGGATTCTGGCCTTCCTCCTCTATGGACCGGCCATCTTATTCTGGGAGCAGCTGACAGGCAAGAGCCGCGTGCCAGATGACGAGTGCTTCGCTGAGTTCTACTACACCTGGCACTTCCTGCTTTCTGCTTCAGTGGTAGAGTTTTTCTCACCGTTTTTATCCGTGGCGTTCTTCAACATCAGCATCTACCTCAGCATCCGTCAGAGGAGACTCGGCAGCAAGAAAGAATCCTCTTCTCCAAAGAGCCAGGACGCTACAAATCTGTACGGGGAGAAAGCACGCATGAGCGTCCGAATCTGCTGGAACTCCATGATGCTCAACAAGAAAAGCGCAGCAGACGGCGAGAAGCGCTCGGAGAACAACGGTCTGTCGATGCGGTGCGTCCAGCGCTCGCGTCTGAGGCAGGACAAGAAGATTGCTAAGTCTCTGGCCATAATCGTGTGTGTTTTTGCGGTGTGCTGGGCACCATACACTCTGTTAATGATCGTGCGAGCGGCGTGCAGAGGAGACTGCGTGTCGCATCACTGGTATGAGGTGACGTTCTGGTTGCTGTGGCTGAACTCAGCAATCAACCCGTTCCTGTACCCGCTGTGCCACAGCAGCTTCCGAAGAGCCTTCTTCAAGATCCTGTGCCCACGACAGAGGTCCAACATACCGCTGACAGCCCATTCATCCAGCACACACAGATAGTCTGAATGATCAGAGGACAGCACACATGTACTGAAATAGCATGTACAAAGAGGATTTAAGTGCCTATGTATGGAAATGAATGTTGCAGGTTCAATACAAGTCTCTCAACTACATTTGTGGCATAAGGGGTGTTTACACAGAGTTTTGGGTGCCAGAAAATGCAAACTTTTAAGTTCATGTGCATGTTTTCAGTAGGGGTGGGCGATATAGCCTCAAAATTATATCACGATATTT
>NW_015506185.1:11901-16848 GCF_001515645.1 Sinocyclocheilus grahami | reverse complement strand
GTGGCAGAAGCAGCATTATAGTGCAATAGTAGTGACCAGTGTTGGACAAGTTACTTTAAAAAAAATAATTAGTTATAGTCACTAGTTACTTCTCACAAATAGTTAGTACTGAGTTACTGAGTTAGTAACTGAGTTGCATCATTATAAAAGTAACCAGTTACCAGGGAAAGTAAGTATTGCGTTACTTAAAAAAAAAATTTCAAATGTAAAATAACTTGGATGCCTCCAATATTAAATGTGAAATCAATTAAATGGACACTACATAGAATAAATTATTATTTGTAAACATTGTACACTAATACAAAACAACAATTTAAAAATACTTACTTTTTTTAACACTGCACATTTTTTAACATTCTAGCAGACATTGCCGAAAATCTCCCAGATTCTGTGAACTGTTTGTGGGTGGAGCATCCATTTGTCCGAGGGGACATTGCTCCAAGATAGCATGTCTGCTCCCTGGTTCAGCCTGCCCGGCACATGCGTTGCTCTCAGTGAAGTTGAGCTGAGCCCATTCCAAGAGGTGCTCTACCAGAATGAAGAGGCGCTTCGAGGAGAGAATGCTCTGGCAATTTATATAGGACACCACCGTCATGCTGTCCAAACGGACTAAGACGGGGTGTCCACTTAGGTCTGGCAGAAAGGTGCAGAGGCCCAAACATACTGCCAGCATTTCCAAACAGTTGATGTGAAGCCGACCCTCCTCTTTCGACCAGTGGCCGAAAGCCGGTTTGCTGTCGCACAGCACTCCCCAACCTGTGTTGGAAGCATCTGTCGAGACCACCTTCCTTCTGCAAGCCATTCCCAAGGGCACACCCCATGCCATCCACTGAGGGTCTTTCCAAGGAGCCAGAGCTGTTACACAGGCCTGGCCCACCTTAACACGAAGGTGTCCGAGACGCCAGGCGTGGGGCGGAACACGTGGTTTCAGCCAGCATCTTTTGAAATGCCTAGAGAGGGCGAGAGGCTCCAATTTTGAATGAGGCTGCGAGCTGCTGAATGGCCAGTGCACGTTCTGGCGCGACTACCACCCTCTCTTGGGCTGAGTTGAGAACTGTTCCCAGGAACGATATCTGTTGACTGGGGGACAGCATACTCTTGGCAAAATTGACACTGAGTCCCAGGCAATCTTAGTGGCTGAGGAGGACGGATCTGTGAGATAGTAGCTTGTCCTCCGACTGGGCCAGAATGAGCCAGTCGTTGAGGTAATTCCCATCTGTCTCAGCGGGGAAAGAGCACAATCCATGCACTTCGTAAAAGTGCAAGTAGCTAGGAACAGTTCAAAGGAAAGGACCGTGTATTGATACGCCACTCCCTCAAAGGCAAATCTCAAGAATCGTCTGTGGTGGGGGGCTATCTGGATGTGAAAGTAGGTGTTTTTCAGATCCAGCGAAAAGAACCAGTCCCATGGGCACACTTGCGAGAGGATCTGCTTCAATGTAATCATCCTAAACGGCCATTTCATGAGGGCGCGGTTCAGGTGTCTGATATTGAGGATGGATCTTAGGCTGGTGTCCTTTTTGGGTACGAGGAAGTATCGGCTGTAGAACCCTGACTCGCTCTGAGCCGGGGGAATCGTTTCTACGGCTCCTTTCGCCAGGAAATTCATCACCTCGGTGTGCAGAACGCGTGCGTCCTTGCTCTGAACCGGGGTGGAAACTACATTGCTGAAACGCTGGGGTCTTTGAGCGAATTGAATTGTATAACCTTGTTTTATTATCCCCAAAACCCAGTCTGACACTCCGGGGATGGCCTGTCAGGCCTCGGCCTATGTGGCGAGGGGTTGGATTGATTCGAGCGACAGGCCACCTGATGCTCATGATAAGATGAAGAGGAAATTTGCTCTCTTTTTGAAAATGTTTGTGTTTTATTTTTCTCGCTATAACAGCGATCGGTTGTGTGGGCGGTATTTGAACGGGCCCAGAGTTCACAATGATAGTTTACCACAAGCACATTGCCGTTGGCACTTGGAACTGAACGGGATACTTGGAGGCACGACAGAGGCTGCTTGGGGGGTGGTCCGGCTGTAGCAAGACTTGGCCCCTTCCTCTTTCTGTCCCGCAGATCAGGAAGATGCCTGAGGCATCGGGTCCAGCACTATCAGCTTAGAAGCTGATTGAGCAGCTGGAGGTGCGCTGAGTCTGCGCCGTCTTGGGGGCGACTGGAAGCAGTTGCAGAACTGAAGCACTTTGGCAAGAAGTGTCACATTGCCTGGGACTACTTCTGCGCGGCGGTGAAGCATTCAGCGAAACCCTCAACCGCAGGTCCAAACAGGCCGGTGGGGGAGACCAGGGAGTCGAGGAAGGGGACCTTATCCGCATCCTTGACCTCTGTAAGGGTCGCACCACTAGACTGTCCATGGACCTGCCAATCGCCCGAGCCGTCATCTTGGTGATGCATAAAGCCAGGTCGGTCGCGCTGCACAGCTCTTTAAAAGCTGCGGGGTCTGGGCCGGACTCATTGGCCTGAAAGACCTGGAGGACCGCCATGGAGTGAAGTGCCGAGGCCACTTGTCCAGCTGACGAATAGACTCGTCCAGCGATAGCTGAAGTCGTCCTACACAGCTTGGATGGGTGGGCAACCTTTGCCTTCCAACTGATGGCCGTGGGTGAGCAAAGATGTGCGGTCACTCACTCATCCAAGAGAGGCAGTCTGTCATACCCTTTTTCTTCGGTAGTAGGGAGCGCGCCAAAATCTGGCGATCTTGTCATGGACTTCTGGGAAGAATGGTGAAGCCCGTTGACGAGGGGCCTGACGGTGCCCCGGCAAGAACCATTTTTTTCCAGGCAGCTGCGGGTGGATTCTCAGGAGGAGACCACTCCAAACCCAGCTCCTCCACAGCTTTAGACAGGATGCGGAACAGTTCGACGTCAATGCCTGTGCTGGTTGCTCTGGGCTGTGCAGACGGCAGGGAGGCGGGGTCTTGAGACGAGCCCGACAGCTCTTCCGCATCTGAATCAGAGACATGCTGTCGTCCATGTCATCGCACTCGCTCCCATCAAACGAGACCAGATCACTGGCAGCCGAAGAGGGAAGCTGGTCCGGGTGAGCGAAGAGGATGGGAGAAACCTCTCTATGAGGAGAGAGTGATGGACGCGGGGGCTCAGCTGGCGTGGGCTCACATGTCTTTGAGAGCCAAGTTCCTCTGTCCCGCTGATTTTTCCTCACAGGTTCCTGGGAGGAAGGAAGCGGGAGTGCGCGAGGGGCGGAGTCACTTTCTGAAAAGAAAGCTAACCGCAAGTGCAGAAAGGCGAGACTCATATCCTCGCAATGAGGACATCCGCGGCGCCCAAGCATGAAACACACTCGCCGTGTTTGTCAGTGGCATGCAGGGGAGCCCTGCACGAGTGACAATAACGGTGTGGCATTTGTAACAACGCCGAGAAAATTGTCTCTTAGAAATTTGCTCTAATAGAGAAATTGCCGGATGTAGGCAGGGGACCGCAGCTGCTGCAGACGCTGAAGGCGGCTGGGGAGCGTCGAAGTCAGCCGAGCAGGAAGGCGTCTTGATCCGCTGTGAGGCTTGTTCACGGCGAAGTCTTCGATTCTTGTAGAGCGAAGATCTTGCAGTCATCGCTGAAAGAGAAGAAATCTGAGGATCCTATGGCGAAATGCCTGCTTATATAGCCAGATGGCCCCGCTCATTCTGGCAGGCTCTGGTCCCGAAGCAGCGGTATCCGAGCACGTCGAGGCGAATTAATTAATTTTAAACTCTGTTTAATTCACTGCACTAACCAATGGCCATTCAGTTACATTAAGTTATTGAAAAGGCTTCAGTCATCGGAAGAAACTGAGTTTTCCCCATAGCGTATTAAGCAAGATGCAGAACGAGTGAAGTATCGATAGGGAACTACATATGCACAGTAAACTTATATGAAAATAAGTCTTTATTAATCAACTACCATAGTTCAGGAAAATAAATAAAATGTAATGTTTTATTGCCACTAGTGTTAATTTCAACCAAACCCTGCAATGAATTATATGTAGGTATGTTTAAAGGAGTTTTGCAAAAATGTGGTTACAGACACGTTTTGTCCAATGATCCTAGGTTATGTTTCTTACCATATAGGCAGATCTGTGCTATAGACTGAATCAACTTGATGTATAACCTAGGTTAGATACAGTCTTGAATTTTTATGCCAAGTAGAATGTGTCTGATACAGCTTTAAGTAGTGTATAAGACATTTGCTTAATCGTGCTGAGTGCTCTTTAATAAGCAGCGCACTGATTTCATCATTTTGATTCATATGTGATGGACAGTGATGATGTCTGAGTGGGTGAGTTGTTTACTTTGTAATTAGTCCATTTTCTGCAGTATGACCCACTCAGGCTTTGTGCAATGATTGTGAGTGTAAGAATAGGGCATGATCACAATAACAAGGTAATAAGCCAATCACAGAGCGGTAGAGACATCTTCCTGTTACGTGGCTTTCACCTGTAGATATTTGTATATAAATGCTAACAATGTCTTCCATCATGTGCAACACACATACACCTCAAAAATGTTTTAGTATTTCATGACTCTTTAAAGGGATAGTTCATCTAAAATGAAAATTCTGTCATCATTTACGCACCCTCAAGTTGTTACAAACCTGTATGAGTTTCTTTCTTTTATTGAGCTCAAAAAAAGATATTTTGAAAAAATGTTGGTAACCAAACAGTTGATGGTAGCCATTGACTTCAACTTCAACCTCAACTGGTTACCCGGTGCAATGAAATCTGCTTTTTACTCACCTTGTTTCACTGTAAAAAAGTATGTATATAAAGTAAAACAACATATATTCAGTATTATAAATGGCTTATAAATGTTATATAGTGATAATTTTGCATTCTTGAACATTTTACAACATTTTACACAAACACTCATATAATGATTTAGATTTTGATGAATTAAGATTAAATAGTTAAACTGCTTAGTTATTATTACTAGACTCTGAGACTTTCACA
>NW_015506185.1:10352-10760 GCF_001515645.1 Sinocyclocheilus grahami | reverse complement strand
AAAAAAAACCTGTAATGTGGATGCATTGCTTCACTTGTTATTCCTCCAGTGGGTCCCTGAGGAACATCACTACAAGAGGTGATAATGACATGAAACATACAGAC
This sequence comes from Sinocyclocheilus grahami, assembly GCF_001515645.1. Taxonomy (NCBI): domain Eukaryota; kingdom Metazoa; phylum Chordata; class Actinopteri; order Cypriniformes; family Cyprinidae; genus Sinocyclocheilus; species Sinocyclocheilus grahami. Next base: position 10,656 of record NW_015506185.1, on the reverse strand, counting down.
AGAATAATGTGACATGCTTGCGTAACATATCCCATAAATATCTCACACAAGACATTATTCTGTTGTTCTTTTATACTCATCTCCATTTTAATGACATGAGAGTTTAGAAAGATGCTGCTCCATTTTGATCCAAATTTAATTAAGTTTCCTTTTCTTTCTTCAATAGAAAAGCAGAATAAAAGACAAATAGCAAAGATAATAACAAACAGAATGAAGTGGTTCAGGAGTGCTATTTGTCATGAACAATACACTACTTCAACAATAAACTGTTTATCATTAACTAAAGTGAGCATTTGGGGACTTG
>NW_015506185.1:9863-10201 GCF_001515645.1 Sinocyclocheilus grahami | reverse complement strand
CATGACATACCGTGACAGAATACTGCAGACATTTACACATCCAGCAGTTTTTTAGCACTTGGACAATGGATATCCGGATTTCTCCTCTTGCCACTAAGAAGGAACAGGTGGCTCAACTTCAGGCTTTAATGGCTTTGCGTCAGCAAAGGATGGAGGTGGGAGCCTTCGCCCAGAAATTTTGGACGAGGGTGGAGAGACTGAATTGTCAGGGTGAGGACATTAAAGACATTTTCAACCTCTGTTTGGATGAACCTTTATTACAATGGGAGATGACTCAAGTAAAGTTGTTGGAATTCTGGAACTTCTCCCAGTATTTGAGGCTTCGTCAAGAGGGGAAA
>NW_015506185.1:7816-8028 GCF_001515645.1 Sinocyclocheilus grahami | reverse complement strand
TAGCTGCAGCTGTATCCCTTCTAGCCTTAACCACAAATCAGACAGAGAGTAGATTAACTTCGGCAGACTTAAACTTGCAAAATGGTGTGTTCTGCGGTTGACATAAAATACTTTCTGATGTTTATTCATGTTTATTTCGTGCTTTACGTAAATATGAAAAGACGATTGGTTCACGTGTTTGAACTGAGGCAATACAGTGATCTGTCACGACA
>NW_015506185.1:7194-7806 GCF_001515645.1 Sinocyclocheilus grahami | reverse complement strand
ACTAGCGCCAACTAGCATAACTACAAAAATAAACAACCTTTGCAAATGCCCCTTTCACATCAAAAACACAGCTCTTACGGCTCTGTAAGTGAAGTCATGTCTTAACAGGCAAAAGCAGGCTACTTTCAATAAAAGCTCCAAAATATTAGGAATACTTTTAACTTGGAGTTTAGCTTACCTGTCAAAAAGAAAATCGCCAAGTTCGTCGTATCGATTGAAACCCAAACATTCCATCAAATTCCTCCATCTTGTAAAAACACTGCCAGTGTTTATCCTTGTTTTACCCCGTTGTCCGTCTCTGTGTATTTTAGCAAGTCTTTGAATTTTACTAGCGCTTCTGTAAAGGAATCTGAATTTCTTTTTCCAAACCGGCTAAACACCCTCCGGCTCAGCTGCTGCAGAAGCCACGCCCCAAACTCTCGCTATTGGCTGTGCGGAGGTATGACAGGTCCTTTACTGCAAACATACGGTCACTGCAACACTCTAAAGTAATGGCACCATGTGCTTTTTTTAAACCATTTTCATAGGTTTCACATTATATTGTTGGCTCGGAAAATATGTAAATGCGCATGCCCAGTAGCTGCAGCTGTATCCCTTCTAGCCTTAACCACA
>NW_015506185.1:4303-5885 GCF_001515645.1 Sinocyclocheilus grahami | reverse complement strand
ACACATAGAAACACAGTAATGAAACATCTTTGGAAAAGCACAGCAAATCCATATCTTCATACAATTTTAATGTTTTCATCACATGAGAACACAAAAAACGGTCCAACAAATCGGACCTCAGTTAATATTTTTATAGAACCTTTTTTTTTTAATTGACATGTTGTGACATAATAAAAGTCTAATTTCCAATTGTCCAGTTGCCAGTTATCAAGTGTGTAGGGTCAGCTCAAAACAAGCACATCCATGAAAGTGTTGCAAAAGTGCATGTCAATTTCATTTAATGTAAAACTGGTATATACTGTACATATCAGACACAACGTTGTTACAGTAAGAGTAGGGCATTACACATCAGTCAGCCGTTGACATGCTCCTGACAGCATTTGTGTAGCCAAACCCAATGAGACAAATGAAGACAACAGAGAATAAATGTCCTCGCCCTCTTTCATATAGAAAGAAACATTCCAGACACATCCAGACTTTAGCAAGCAGTAAACATTAAAAACAGAAATATACAAGTCAATGTGGACAGACAGCAGTTTCTTGAACTGTGAGAAATGACCTCAGGATAAGAGAAGATCATTAGGAATGGATTACTGCTGCTTTTGTATTGTTCTGGTTTTGCATATATTCAACACCTCATTATTCATATTTCAAAAGTTTGTTGCTCTGGTCACATGAGGCAGGCTGGGCTGGTGATGATGGCTCAGTTTTCCTGATACCATCTTGTTTTGTGAGCCCAAATACTTTCTCATATATGTTCAATCTGGTTTATTTTGTAATGTTCAAACATTTATTTTTAACAATAAAAATGCAAGACTCTTTACAAGAAAAGGAAAAGCAAAACATGAAGGATATTACTTACAAATAGGTTGTTGGAACACGGAATGTCAAACATCTTTTAGCCCCTGCCTTCATTTCTTTATAAATGCTTGACTGTGTGCAACAGAAAACTGCAATGTTCATATATTTATTGGGTCATGATGGGGTCTTGATTCTCTTCCAGGTGGTTCTGTTGTTAGCTGCTGTGCAGACTCAGACTGTGGTTCTGAAAAACGAAACACAATGCAAGTTAATCAACACTGTAACAGTTTCTTAATTCTGCACAGATGAGAATGTGTTCACACTGCGCTTGTGTGAACATTCACTTCAACACATGAATCAGACAGGCTTGAACATACAACAATCATTCAATGTTTTCATATCTATTTATTGTATTACTATTTTTATTTTTAAAAAAAAGAAACACACTCAAGCTTGCTTCAGGCAGCTCTGGTTTAACAAAATCTAAAAATAAAAAGAGAATCTAAAAATGCACATACTGACTAAAGAGAGAACAAAGAAATGCAACAGTTGTATAGCTTTTGTTTTTTTGTTCAGAATAAAATGTGACAAACCTACAGTGTTTTAACCGACATGCCTGACCTTGACCATAATATATTTCTCTGGCCTCTGGCAACCGTAATCAGCAGAACGGAGAAACAGTGTCGGGAGCACCTGAAGGCAATATCCTTCATCAAGGAAGGGAGCATTTACGGAACAGTAAAAGCCTCAGGAGGCGAGCAGGACATCACTGGAATTAATT
>NW_015506185.1:1223-3831 GCF_001515645.1 Sinocyclocheilus grahami | reverse complement strand
GTGTCTTCTCTCCACTAATGTAAGAATTCCAAAGGAAATTCCAAAATAGGGATTCCAAATGAGGATGTAAAAAGGAATCTAAGCCACCTGGTGAGCAAATTCTAAAAAGTGTACTTAGAGATCCCCAGTCAGACCGAGGTGACAGCACATCATGTATCCACACTGCTTGGGGTGATTATAAAGGTGCTTTCGCACCGGAGGAACCTTTTCATAGTTCTTAGGACTATTGGCAGTAGTTCCCGCTTTATGGCGTGTTCACACTGCAGGAACTAATTTAGTTCTAGGACCTCCATTTGGGGGAACTAAATTAGAGTTGTAGGAGATTTAGTCAGATTGCCATGCTCCTTCGATCACGTAATTGTGCGTTTACATAATATCTCTTTTATCATGAAACCCACAACACACCAAAACCAGCTCCGATTACAGCGTTCTCCATTCAGCGGTTGTTGATGTTTATAAATGCCATGAATAAAGACGTCACTGTCTGCCGCATTGGAGTTCCTGCTGCAAATGCAACCAGGAAAATGGCCAGAGGGAGAAATTGGTTTTCTAGGAACGACCATGCTGGCTAGTTCCTAGAACTACACGGTGCAAAAGCGCCTTAAGACACTGGCACGACTGGGTTTGAGGGCAGGTTATTGAGGAGGTTATCTAACTAGGGCTCGTCGAAGAGGCCTGGATGTGCATGTCCAGCATCATCGTAGTTTCAAAATCCAATCCTGGGTCTGTAGTGACTAAATGAACAATGGGCTTGTCCAAATACCCACTTGTGGTCTTTGCACTTGGCCACTTTTCTACTTACATGATGTTTTTCCTGTATTTGGCCCAAGTGTTCAAGTGAGCGTGGAGACCACAAGTGTGTTGAACTTTTCATTACCCAATGGGACACACTTAAAGTGTTGTAAAAATGTGTTTACAGAGCTTTGCTTTGATTTTCAATACTTTGCATTTTAAAACAAACTTCTAAATGGCTGTTCAGTAGTCCGTACAACAGATGACACAATTTAGTAATTGTGGTGCTTCTAATTAAGTGATAAAAAGCAGTAGCAAATGTTGTACAAAATAAACATACTGATCTTTGCACCAATAAAATGTGCAACACTTTGTTTTGCTACCAAATTACATGTACTATATAATTATTATTAATATTCTGCAAAGGTTTCCTAGACCTCTTGCGAGATCTCTGCAAAAAGTCTAAATTTATTTACAAAACATGATGTATGATGGGATACACTTAGCCTCGAATACCACTCCGGAGGATTTAGTGTGCGTTAAAACAGGAAGATAATTCTGCTCACCAACTCCAAGCCCTAATCACCTCCCAGAGAGATTGTCATCCATTTCTGAGAGCTCCTTCCCTGTCTTCAAACAATATACATCCAAAGTCGACATCTTCAGATTTCCAAGTGTGTTGCCAAGTTTGTCAGTTCTACCGGAATGTCCCTGCTTTGGCACAGTCTGATCAAAAAATTACAAATTGCAGGAATTTGTTTTGCCAGAATGTTCAGTAAGTCGTTACTGTGGATTTTTGATTCTAATTGATTGTAGATGTGGTGGTTCTTTGTAGCCTGCACTGAATTATAGTAACAGCAATTGCTAGGTAGATTAATGAAACTGTTGTGAATACTTGGCTTAATTAACAAATGTTAACAAGGCAGCCGAATGCAGTTGTGATAAAATTAGCCTAATTAGCTCAGGTTTTCAAGGATGCAGTATTTACAGATCAGACTGAACGTATTTGACCATGATAAATTATCACCGTTGGCCATTTCTGCAGGGAAGAGTGGTGGGTGGGTGGATGGATTTTACTTACCAAATCGGATCCATCTAAGAGATACAATCTGCTTTACTGATAACTTGGTGTTTCACAATGTAATAGTCTTGGTGTGCTACAAACCACTGAATCACCCTGGCATTTGTATACTTGTTCAGTCTCTAGAGCAGTGGTTCACAGCCATGTTCCTCGAGCATCTATCCTTTGTCTGACAAACACATTTCCGGTCTTCAGGTCTACTAATGAGTTGATTACCTGAATCAGGTGTGTTTGATTAAGGAGGCATGCAAAATTTACGTGTTAGGCTGGCCACACACTAGACGATTTTCAAATCCTAATCGATTTTAAAACCATGGGAGACCACAGACATGAAGACAGCTTCAACCGATTTTTAGCCTTATAATCCTCTGAATGCACACACTGGATGATTCTAGCAGACCGCGAGACGACACACTTGCCCTGCGTTCCATTCTGAAGGGCTCATCCCTATACCCTAATTCAGGGCTGTCCAAACTCGATCCTGGAGGGCCGGTGTCCTGCAGAGTTTAGCTCCAACCCAAATTAAAAACACCTGAACCAGCTAATCAAGCTCTTACTAGGCATAGCAACTTCCAGTCAGGTGTGTTGAGGCAAGTTGGAGCTAAACTCTGCAGGACACCGGCCCTCCAGGACCGAGTTTGGACAGCCCTCCCCTAATCCCTTCAAAGGGTTTACCCTCTGGAGTGAGCGCTTCGAAGGGTTGAAGGGTGTAGGGGACTAAACAACTGTTTCTTGAAGTACCCTTCAGCATCATCATCATGTGCCCACACGGAGGCGCCGTCATCATGCAAAGAA
>NW_015506185.1:0-1170 GCF_001515645.1 Sinocyclocheilus grahami | reverse complement strand
AGTGCCCTTCGGAGGGCGATATATCCCGTTTGGAACGCACCGTCATAGTACGATTTCACAGTGACACAAGACCAAACATGACTTGAGAAAAAAACAAATGGAGAACAATCGACATCGTCAGCTTGCTCTCCAGGCATGCATTCTGTTTCACAGTGAAAAACAAAGTATAAAAAATAATATGTGATGTATTCTGCTTTCGTGGTATGTTTGTGGAAGCCAAGTTTCAGCTATATAAGTCCGCAACATCCGGTAGGTGATGCTTGTCACGCTATCGCAGGTATCACGTAGAGGGCAGCCCGATCAAGAGTCGTAAATATCAAGTATGTTTGATATTTACGATTTGAGTTTGGGGACGTGCCGTCTCGATCGGGAGCAGTTAAATAATCATAATGACACCAGTCAATAGAGGATTTTTTGGGCAAAAAAATCATTTGAGATAAGCCTCGAATTGGGCCCCCCCCCCCCCCCTGATCGTTTGAGGATGCAAATCGGGCTTAAAATCATCTAATGGCGCCAGGCTTAAGAAGCCTCCAGGAACGCGTTCTAGGGATGGGCCCTCACAGCATGGGATACCCATCCACGCTTGAGAGATTCGGCTTGTCCAAATGTACGCGACAGAAAGTACGCACGTAAAACTGTCCCAGGTCTTAAAAATGTCAAAGCGCAGTGCCCTTAAAGGTCCACTGAAGTGCTTTGAAAAATGCAGCGTTGTTCTGTGTGTTGACGTCATTTCAACTGAAACAGGAAGTCAGGGCGGGACATATCAACCAGCCCCGCCCCCTTTTTAAAATAGCCAATAGCGTTTCATTTATATTACAGTTTGGACCAGAGCCGTTGAGCTCGCTAAAGCCGCATTTGACAGCATATATATCAGCCACAATCTCATATTGCAATAAAAAATAGCATTCCATGTAGAATTCAAATTGGTCTGTTAAGTTTTATGGTCTGCGCCGACTCGTGCATATTATCCGCTCCGTGTATCGTGTCTGTGGACCGGAGCAGACTGCATGCACAATGTGGCGTTTTACAGCGTGAAACCAGACTTCATTCACCCCAACGGAAAGCATATTTACACTGTCTGAATCATTCCCTATCCCCTATGTAGTGCACTACATGCCATTCACCGAACAGAAAATACAAATCCTGTGAACAAGTGACCGATTTGAGCCG
>NW_015506184.1:389479-390174 GCF_001515645.1 Sinocyclocheilus grahami | reverse complement strand
CTGATGCAAAATGTTTTTCATGAGTATTATACTGCAGTACTTTGTTATGAGGAGCGATATGATTTTTTCTTCTTCATTGTGTTTTCAACAAATCATTCTCTCATTGGTTGCTCTGGTTTGAATGGCTGAGCATTGGTTCGTGTGTTTTGCCGAGTTACGACTAAATATCCACATTATTGTTGTTTCAGAAGAATGGATGGTTGGATTGCGCTCTCATGAAAGATTCAGCATGCCGCCATGCTCTGACGCATTGAGCACCGCTCTTAATTTGTTGGATGTGGCCTCTCACATCACCGCATGATCCAATTTATTTATTTTGAATTATTTACCATGATCTGCCTCATGTTGGCAGCACGTCGGCGAAAGTTAATTAGCCGAGAACGCTGCCCATAGCTCTTTGAAAGCATACAGACAGACAGAATTCATTTATTACACCTGCTGCGTTTGTTTGCTTGTCTTTAAAATTCTTTGAAATTTAGTAAATATTTGGATATTTTTCAGTATTTTGACTTGATTCAGATAAGTTTTCTTCCTTTAAACATATAAAATTGAGTGTAAAAACGTACTCGTATCCTCTATCAAGTTTTAATGAGCAAAATTCTCTCTTCATCCAACTTGAAGGTGATTCAAGCCCTAAAGCTATTTGAGGGAAAATCTTAATATTCCAGCCTTGTTCTTTCTAAATTAGAATTCTC
>NW_015506184.1:382113-387949 GCF_001515645.1 Sinocyclocheilus grahami | reverse complement strand
TTTTTTGTAGTTTAGTTTAATTTTATTGTGCTGTTATTTAGTTTCATTTTATTGTGGTTTATTTTTTTGTTTTGTTTCGTAGTGCTGCATTGCTTAATTTCATTGTGCTGTTTTGTGTTTAGTTTATATTGGCTTAGTTTTGTTTAGTTCAGTTGTGCTGCATTGTTTAGTTTTATTGTGCTCTTATTTATTTTAGTACAGTTAAGTTTAATTGTACCGTTTCATTTGTTTGGTTTAGTTTTGTTTAGTGTCACTGTGTTGTTTAGTTACTTTTGTTTCATTTTGTTTAGTTTTATTGTGATGTTATTTAGTTTAGTTTCATTGTGCTGCTTTGTGTTGTTTTGTTTAGGTTTAGTTTTGTTTAGTTCAGTTGTGCTTCATTGTTTAGTTATATTTGTGCCGTTATTTATATTTGTTCAGTTTAATTGTGCTGTTTCTTTTGTTTGGTTTAGTTTTGTTTAGTTTCACTGTGCTGTGCTGTGTTGTCTAGTTACTTTTGTTTCATTTTATTGTGATGTTGTTTAGTTTAGTTTCATTGCCCTGCATTGTTTAGTTTCATTATGCTGTTGTTGTTGTTTTTTAGTTTTGTTGTTGTTTTTAGTTTCATTGTGCATTTTGTCGTTTAGTTTCATTGTGCTGTTTTGTTGTTTAGTTTACGTCACTTCATTGTGTTATTTATAGTTTCATGGTGTTCTGTTTTGTTATTTAGTTTATGCCATATTTTGTTGTTTAGTTTCCTTGCGTTTAGATTCATTGGGCTGTATTTTGTTGTTTAGTTACTTTGTGCTTTGCTTTGTTGTTTTGTTTGGTTTCATTATGTCGTGTGTAGTTTAATTGTGCCGTGTTTCATTATTTAGTTTAGTTTCAGTTTTCTGTGTTGTTTAGTTTAGTTTCAATGTGCTCTGCGTTGTTTACAGTAGTTTAATCCTGTAATCATGCTCTAATCTTCTTGTCTCTTTTGTCATCTGAATGCTTTGACATTTAAGTACATTCAGCTTTCATATGTTCCTCTTATCACACTTGGCTCTTAACACTACTAGACATACAGGCACAGCAGGGTTTCTAAAAAAAAAAAAAAGAACAAAAAACGAATTGATATCACACTCCGCAGTGTGTGCCACATAGATGTTGAATCCTCAGAGAGGGATTTACAAGCTAACGCTGGTGCGTAAGTGTGTGACACTGAGCCATCTTTTTCTTCTAAAGAGCACATGGGTCTCAAACAGTGTCCAAACGTGCTTCATCACTCTGTGTGTGTGACTGTTGTCTCAAATCTCCATATTTATTCCCTATTTTTCCCCTGATGGCTGAGTCATTATATAGACACAGAACAAGTTCTCCAGAAGCCCAGTGGATCTCATCACACTTCAGCTGTGTCTTCAGCCTCTAGCTTCACACTTTCAAAGGAGAGTGAAACACACAATGAGAATGAGATTGGTCGTTGATTGCTCTGGAAGTTGATGTGTTGCCCAAGTAGTGATTATATAAATTTCCCTGAAATGCAGACAGGTATTTACCCTGTCTTTTCGGGATGTTGCTAACTACTGTCCGCTGGAGTGCAGCTGTATGTTTTTTGTCAGCCCTGTGACATTGATTGACAGTTAACGGAGAAAGTGTCCCACTGAATGGCAGAATCGATCTCTCACACTGATCTGCAATTTGGTTTTAATGGCAGCGGTCCTGTTGCTCCAGGCATCAGAGCCCGTGATAAACGGCCATGTATGTTGCTTTGTTTTTCCTCTGTGCTGTGGCGTGAGCGCGGACCATTTATTTACTAGATTACAGAGCCACTGCCATCATTTATTCAAAATGTGATCATGATGTAAGCCAGACTTGTGCTTGCAGCAGAAAGCAGAGCACAATGGCATAATTTCCACCTCAGTGATACTTCTTTACTTTCTTTTTCCACTTCCTGTTCCCTATTGTTTCTCCTTTTCTTTCCTGTCTGTTTTTACTTTATGTCTTTTACTTTGTTTTTCCTTTTGTTTTGTTTTACTTCTATCCATTTCCTTTTCCTCCTTCCCTTCCCATTTGTCTTCCTAGTGTTTATCCTTTTCCCCCTCCCTTTCCCCTCTGGTTTTCCTTTACTTCCTTTTACTTTACTTTTCATTTCCTTCGTTTTTTCCTTCCTTTCGTTTTGTTTTACTTTTAATTTTGATCTTTTTTCTTTTCTTTCTGATTCCTCTTTCCATTAACTTTCCTCTTCCTCCCATTCATCTTTCCCTTCTTTAACCTGTTTTCTTTTGCAGTACTTCCTTTTACTTTGCATTTGATTTTCTTCTTTTTTCCTTCCCTTTCCTGTTTCCCTTCACGAAAACCCTCTTGTTTTCCTTCACTTCCTTTTGCTTTACTTTTCATTTCCTTTGTTGTTCATTTTCTTCCTTTTCCCTTCTTTCCTATTCCTCTTTCCCTTCCCTTTCCTCATACTCCCATTCATCATTTTCCCCATATTTAACCTGTTTTCCTTTGTCTATTTCCTTTGATTTTCCTTTTGCCTTACTTTGATTTTCTTCCTTTTTTTCCTTTCATTTCCTGTTCTTCTTTCCCATCCCATTCCTCTTCATCTTCCTAGTGTTAATTCTGTTCCCCTTCCCTTTTGCCTGTTTTTTTCCTTCCTTCCTTTTACTTTGCATGTATTTTTCTTTGTTTTTGCTTTTCATTTTCTTCCTTTTTCCTTCTCTGTCCTTTTCCTCTCCCTCTTTCCCTTGCCTTTTTTCTCTTCCTCGTCCTGCCATTTACCCTTTTCCCATTGCCTTCCCCCTCAGTTTTTCTATTATTTCCTTTTACTTAAAATGTTCCTGTGAGTTTTCGTGTACTTTCCATTTTCCTGTATTTTTCCTTTTTCTTTCTTTCTTTCTTTCTTTTCCACCTCCTTTCCTTTGAAGTTGCGCTTGAACCTACTAGTTGGCATTTGTCTGAAACATGTGATGGTACACAACCTACTCAAAACAAATCAGTGCCAGTTTAACGCAGCTGTTGGCTCAGCATTATTTACTAAAGATCAACATTGTCTTGAAGGTTTCCCAGCTGTCACGTCAGACTTGTAGATTTCATAAGCTGTGATTTTATGCGCAGTCAGTCTCCCTACCACTTTTTTTCCCCCTCTCTCATTCTTTCGCTATCAGTCTCTCCATCTCTTTCAATTAAAAGTGAGCTCACGGATCCCTCACTGATCTACATCACAACATTTATTTTAATTTATCATTTATTTTCACACATCATTTATTTTTCTTGCTTTTAATATCTTTGTTTATTTTGTCTGTATCTTCCATGGACCTTTCTCAGCAGGGGAAGTCGTCACAGTTGGGTAATCTTCTGTAGCTCGAAAAAATAGAGACCGACTGACAACAGTCAAAAAGAGAATGATGTCAAGTTTACTGTCACTCCTAGATGTTGTGGTAGAAACACCTGTTCTTTTTTTTCTTCTTACGTTTGTATTGTTTGTTTGTTCATTTCTTACTACTTTGGATCTTTCCTTTGTTCAGTCTTTCATTTGTTTTCTCATTCACTTTCTTTAGTTTTTCTCATTAACTCGCTTTTAATTTGTTTGTGTGTGTGTTAGTTAATTGTCACTTATTCTTTCTGTCTTTTAGTTCTGTTTTTAAAACTCATTTTATTTGTTTTTCTTTTGTTTATTTACTTGTTTTTCCTTTTTTTTGTTTGTTTGTTTATTTATTCTCTCATTTTGTCTGTCTTGTGCTTGCTCTTTCTTTTGAGTTCTTTCATTCTGTCTCTTTGTATGTGTTTTTTTCTCTAATTCATTTGCTCATTCTGTCTGTCTTTCTTTTGTTCTTTAATCTTTCAGTTGTTTATTTCTTTTTTTGTTTATTTCATTTGTTTGTTAATTCTCTGTCTTTTTGTTTGCTTGGTTATTTACTGTTCTGTTGGTTTTCTGTCAATCATCTGTTCACTTGTTGTGCTTACTTATTTGTTCTGTATGTCTGATTTTCTTTAGTTATTCCATACACATTTTTTATTTGTCTTGTTTGTTTGCCTTTTATTTCTGTTGTTCGTTTACCAATTCTGTCTTTTTCATCTTTTTCTTATTTACTTGCACTCCATGGCATTTCTTAGGCTTCCTGGCAGATCGTACCTAAGAATGTCTGGATATGTCGTTCTGTTCATAACAATACAAAAAAAAAACATTTAGCCATTTGTTTGTTTGTCTTACTGCTGCCAAAAGCTTATTTCGCTTTCACAGTCCTTGCTTCCAATAGTAAGAGAAGTCCAAATTCTGAATCCATCCATGTCTTTCTCTCTTCTCTTTTCAGAGCCAGTAACATGCAACTCAAAAAATTTCATCTGTGCCAACGGAGAGTGCATCTCCTCTCGCTTCCGCTGCGACGGTGACTTCGACTGCACCGATAACTCTGACGAGGTTTCAAGCACCACATTCATCAATTGCTAAACATCATTCATCTGGATCCTGATAGAGTTCTGATATCCTGTACGTGTGCTTTCAGAGAGGCTGTGAGAGCCACTGCTCCGAGGATCAGTTCCAATGCCTGAATCATCTCTGTATCTCAGTCAAATGGCTCTGTGATGGACAGGAAGACTGCAAAACCGGGGAAGATGAGGCCAACTGCAGCCCTGCCAACACTGCCATGACAGGTTAGCTGCTTTCACACGCTCTTTAAATCATGCAAACGGATCCAGAACCGATCAAAGCTGTTCCCAGACAGCTAGCTTGGCACTCCTATAATCACATGTCACCGAGCGGACACCTTTTATCCAAAGGGAATCATAGGCCTATGACTACACAATGGTGACTGGAGATCTCTGCACAGCCTCAAACCCTGCGACACTGCCTTCCTTTATAACCGCTAAGCTACTTTCGCTTAAAACTGACAGCAAAATGACCCTACATTTGTCATCTTCTGCATTTAAATGTCACCTAAGGAATTTCATTGCAGGGAACGGCTTGTTCCTCCCTCAGCACCAGACTCCTTAGAGTCTGAAAACTGCTGCTTAAGTACACTTGGTGTAAGTGTATTACACCTGCAAACACTCCAGCCCAATTTATGTTTTAAAAGAGGTTGCTATAAAGAAGTATGTCGTCTTTTGTGGAAAGTATTTACGTGCACCCAGAACACCTGAATATACCTTTTATATATATCCCCGTTGGGGATAAAAACATCCCGCAATCTCGCTTCGAGGTCCCGATTTTACTCAAATGATTTGCGATCCGCGATCCGATTGGAGCGCTTCGAAACTCAATGGTTTAACTGATTTAGAGTTTCAAAAAGCTCCGTTGACACTGTGTTCTTTGCTCGCTTTCTCTATATAATTTATTCTTTGCTTGAATAACCGTGGAAATGAAATCATTACAATTAATAGGCCTAACTTACAATGTTTTTAATAGATTGTCACGTTAAATACAGTTCCCGTAGTATTAAAAACATTTCATGACATGACACCCATTATATGGTACTTGCCTAAAAAGACAGGTTTATGATGTGTATGATTAACAGATTACACTAGTATTAGATTACTTAGGCTACAGCCTTACCCTTATCCACCTATGGAGAGAGAAAAAAGTTTTCAAAAGCATCTCCCCCTCTGCTTTTTTCACAAATCGCACCCTGTATGTATATATATATATATATATATATATATATATATATATATTAGGGATGCACCGATACTGAGCTCCTGTACTGGTTAAAATGCACCCAATACCAAATGCCGATACCACACAGCATGTGATAAGTGCCATATTCAGACAATGAAACACCGACAACAGAACAACAGACAGCAGAATGGAGTTATTAGAGATTAAGGATGTCTACGAAGTATATGTATGCAATGAATATAATGTTAAACATTCAGTATTAAC
>NW_015506184.1:380782-381084 GCF_001515645.1 Sinocyclocheilus grahami | reverse complement strand
GATACCACACAGCATGTGATAAGTGCCATATTCAGACAATGAAACACCGACAACAGAACAACAGACAGCAGAATGGAGTTATTAGAGATTAAGGATGTCTACGAAGTATATGTATGCAATGAATATAATGTTAAACATTCAGTATTAACACCTGTATAGCTGATGTGCGCGAGTTGATAAGCAAAGTGCACTGAGTGGATTGAGCGAGCGGCGGCGCAGATGCGCGAGCTTGTCGAGTGAATATCTTTCTCACAGACATCACTGGAAAGTTTGTAGTTCGGTGGCTTTCAAATTCATTATGA
>NW_015506184.1:374535-380666 GCF_001515645.1 Sinocyclocheilus grahami | reverse complement strand
GGAAAGTTGGAAAGTTTGAAGGTCGTGGGGATATGTCAAAAACAAGTAAGTAAAACAATGCACAAGTTACTAAACCGTAGGGAGAGAGAGAGAGAGATAGCGTGCGCGCACTTCTGTTGTGTGATCTTTGATGTTCACTCACTGAGCACACGCATCATTTTTTCTGAGCGTGTACTATTCTGCATCAGTACAAATACGTGCACGCGTTGCGCGTGTTTTGCTTGCTTGAGTGTTTCTGCATTATAAGAGTGGCTTTGGAAAATAAATCGCAGCACGTTTCAGATGAAAAAAACGCAACTTCTATTTCTGAAAATATCACAGTTAGGAGATTTATAACGAGTGGTTCCCTGCATTATTACAGCAAAGCACGTGATTACAGAACTAAGCCTCTGCAATGGAGCAGCTCTAATGCTATTAAATTAAAGATGGTGTACCATAGAGCAAAAAAATAACTGTGAAAGTAACAAAAACTTGTAAAATACATTTTAATGAGCATGATTAAGTGTGAAAATAACCGAATGATATACAGTGAAACCAAAAATTATTCGGAGACATAATTTTCATATATATATATATACAGGTATTGAAATTAACTTTTTCACTCACCAGCCAATTTGGCTACTACATTTTTAAGTTACCGGCCGTTCGTTACTTCTACTAGCCAAAAAAACAGAAATAAACCAACAGTTTGAGGCTGTCTACACTGGGCATGACAAAGTGATCGTTGCAAATAATTTTGTGTCAGTAATAAGGGTGGGCGATATTGACAAAAAAAAATATCTCAATATTTTCTGGGATTTTATCAATAAAGTTAATTAGACGATATTTTTCTGAGTGTGTTATTGTGCTGATATCTTAAGGACTACCATGGACAGATGACTCCTAAAGTTTTTGATATTCTTCATATTCTGTGTGTTGATCAGTTCACAGCAGTGAGATAAATTCATATTTTCCAATAAGTTTAAATTGATTTCTACCTTTTATGGGCATTTTTACCTTTATAAAGCCATTTTTTCTATAAGTGTGCATCATCTTTTGAGTCAAATCCTTACATTTAATCAATCAATTATAATAATAACACATGTAGGCTGTTACTAAACAAATGAAATCAGTATCAATACAATTCATCTTTGCAGAAGTTGCATATGAAGTGGCATTTAGATATTTACACATGTTAATGCAGCTTAGAGAGGGACATGGAATGCTTTAACCTGCAGTTACAAATGCATAAATAATGATTTGATATTTTAAACATGAAATGCTGAGTACTGATATTTGAAATTATTTAAAAAATGAAAAGATACTTTAAATGGGAAATTAAAACCGCCAGTAGGTGGCAGCAAGTCACTGTTAAGTGAGCCATTGCAATTGAACCAAATCATTTAAACAGTTGATTCATTCATGTTCCTGTGGCTCAGTGGTAGAGCATTGTGTTAGCAGCCAGACTTCCGTATTTTGTTAAACGGGTCTCGTTGCTTCCGGTTCAAGCGTTTTGCATATGCTTCATTAAATATGAAGTTGTTTTACTCAAGATACATTCAAAGTAGATACAAAGATGATCATAACCAATGTCCATCACATATGCAGATTGATACCTAAAAGTTTTTTTTTCACTAACATTTAGATATTACATTTTATAAAATGTCAACAATAAAAACAGCTAGCTAGTTTAACTCATTACCTTAAAAGTCCATAGATATCGCCATTATTGAATACGGCTGTTAACACATTCTCCAACAAGCGGAAGTGATGAGGCCTGTTTTCCAAGTTTGGTCAGGTGACGTTCGACATATACCCTATTCAGTTTGATTCACAATTATTCTTATTTTCTTATTCTGATTCCAGTTTCCATACAATTTAATTGGATTGATTAATTTGGAAGTATTTGGAAATATTTCTGAGAATTTAATGCAAGCCAATTATGTTGATATAATATTAATTTTGGTTATGTTGATATAGTATTCATTTTGGTTAAAGTCTTGTATTCTTCAAGAGTACTTCTAGATTGACTCAATAGCCTATTTTGCTCTAATATTTATACACAATACAAATGTCGTTACAGCAGCTGATACACACTGATATTCCTTAGATCAAGAGTTGTCACAACTAAAAAGATACTTTAAGACACAGCCAAAAAAAAAAAAAAGGTTCAAGTTTGAAGGGCCATTAAGTTACTCAGTGTACCTTTAACAGGATTGTGCATTCAGGCAATTAATGGAGTTCCCTGACAAGGATGTGCAAGAAAGCTATACTGTTTAAACATAAACCATTGACCATTTCTCACACATTTCCCCTCTGTTTTTTTCTTCTTTTTTTTTCAGATCAGCCGTCAGTGGTTATGGAGGCCAGCCAAGACCAACTGGGATGCTATTTGTTGCTTTATTTATTTTGTTGCCATATTGTCATGATTTCTGCTTTGATTTGTTGTTATGAATTCAGTTTTATATATATATAAATATATATACAGGTATTGAAATTAACTTTTTCACTCACCAGCCAATTTGGCTACTACATTTTTAAGTTACCGGCCGTTCGTTACTTCTACTAGCCAAAAAAACAGAAATAAACCAACAGTTTGAGGCTGTCTACACTGGGCATGACAAAGTGATCGTTGCAAATAATTTTGTGTCAGTAATAAGGGTGGGCGATATTGACAAAAAAAAATATCTCAATATTTTCTGGGATTTTATCAATAAAGTTAATTAGACGATATTTTTCTGAGTGTGTTATTGTGCTGATATCTTAAGGACTACCATGGACAGATGACTCCTAAAGTTTTTGATATTCTTCATATTCTGTGTGTTGATCAGTTCACAGCAGTGAGATAAATTCATATTTTCCAATAAGTTTAAATTGATTTCTACCTTTTATGGGCATTTTTACCTTTATAAAGCCATTTTTTCTATAAGTGTGCATCATCTTTTGAGTCAAATCCTTACATTTAATCAATCAATTATAATAATAACACATGTAGGCTGTTACTAAACAAATGAAATCAGTATCAATACAATTCATCTTTGCAGAAGTTGCATATGAAGTGGCATTTAGATATTTACACATGTTAATGCAGCTTAGAGAGGGACATGGAATGCTTTAACCTGCAGTTACAAATGCATAAATAATGTTTTGATATTTTAAACATGAAATGTTGAGTACTGATATTTGAAATTATTTAAAAAATGAAAAGATACTTTAAATGGGAAATTAAAACCGCCAGTAGGTGGCAGCAAGTCACTGTTAAGTGAGCCATTGCAATTGAACCAAATCATTTAAACAGTTGATTCATTCATGTTCCTGTGGCTCAGTGGTAGAGCATTGTGTTAGCAGCACAAAAGGTCGCGGGTTTGATTCCCAGGGAACACACATACTGATAAGAAATGTATAGCCTGAATACATTGTAAGTCGCTTTGGATAAAAGCGTCTGCTAAATGCATAAATTATTATTATTATTAAATTATTCAGGAACAAAACAACGTCACGTTGCTCAGAGATGCAAAACAGTACTGTGGCTGTGTTTGGAATTATTTTTGTTGGCGAAATAGCGCAGAAATAGCGCAAAAACAGCCAATATGGTGTCTAAAACGTAAGTCTCTTGATATTAACTTTTTGTTATTGAACTGTTGTATAAAATCAGTATCACATTTCATTTGTACCCATGCTGATTTTTTAAAGAAAAAAACGGCACTCTTCGGGTGATATTGATTAACTATATGAATTGATATATATATATTTTCTGCCCCCTTTTCTTGTATTATGTGATCATTCTTAATGCATATTAATAGACTGACTCATGCAGTGAAAGAATGCACTCTAAATGCGCACGCACACTAAAGCCTGTGTGTGTTGGTCTAGACTTCATCACGTCGCATATGCGTGCCTCTGCATGTGTGTTTTGTTTGGTTTTTGCAATATACTGTCATGATGTCTCACGAGTTCAGTATTTGCGCTAGACCTGCGTTACCAGGTCAGCGTTACCCTCCACAGCTGATTTTTACCCGCAATACCCTACCGTATTGCAATGCATCAAAGCAGTCAATCCAACACAGTCAAGAATAACTTAAAGAGGTTGTCACCGTTTAGTATACTGTGGACTAGCTTTGGCTCTTCCTGCTGACTTGAATGGTGATGCTTACCGTTTGTCAGTTGATGGCCTTTAATTTTTAAAGTCAGTGTGAACCGGAAGTTGCTGCCGACTTTATTTCAGTGTAGTGACGTATTTCCAGCTGAAACGAAATATTGAATAGAGGGCGGAGGTTTTTTTTGTGCTCCTCCTCTCTGTCTCTCACTCATAGCAACCCGGTTGGAGGGGTGTGTTTAAGGATTTTCTGCCCAAGCCGTCAAACTGACGTCATCAGAGAAGGAATGCCATTCCAGAGCGGAAGTAAATGTTCAGATTTTGATTAAAGATTATCAAAACAAATAATTTTTTCAGCAGATTAACTTGCACGGATTAATTATTCACATCAAGACTAGCAATGTGCGCTAATATAGTAAATAGTCAATTCTGATTTCATGCGGACTAGAAATGTGCACGCTGCTTTTCTGATGTTCACTGAAGTTGTCCGTATCTTTTTCCCGTGTCACTTGAAATTCATTTTGAATCATTGTTACCAAAGTGAGACACGTGAGGAAAAAATAAACGATCAGTTGTGGGAATATATTCTGTCATAAATCGCACACCATTTATTGCTGATATTTCTACCGAACGTTACTGGAAATTAAATTAAATTACTGTTTGATATGTCCTGATCTCAATACAGTTTACACACGCTTTTGGTCCGTGAATTAGATCTCGCTCGGGACGCGCGCTGTCTGTGGAGGTTTGGCCAGGACCGGGTGTTCTGTCGATTTGTGCTACCCTATCAGATTGTGCTACCTCCCATTAAAACAGTGGGCAGTACAATTCGACAACGAAAAATACTACCTGTAAAATTATGGTTTATTAACGTTTACACCTACCCCAACCCTAAACCTACACTTACAGTAATGCAGATACATTAAATTTTGTTGTTCAGCATGAGAAAAAGGATGCAATATTGATGTGCGCATGCACAGTAAACCATGGTAGGACAATATGACGGGTAGGATAAAATGTCAGGACACCTGTTCCAGAATTAAATCAACATATGTTTATCATATTTTATCTATTTCAAGAGTGAATCCCGCATAAATATGCAGATGTCATTCCCGAAACTTTGCAGGGTGTAGCCTATGTGTCCGAAAGATGAAAGTTTCATACAAATTCTGAACGGATTATACCCTAGAAAGTGCGCAAAGCGCGCTCCATTTATCACGAAAACGCATCACTCATCTTCATTCATCGCGATCTTACAAAGTTCCTTTATAATTAATGAAGCTCTCTAAACTGCACAATTAATCTCTTATTTACATCACGTCTGCACTTAGTCATGAGATGATTCACGACTCACGAGCGTGCAAAACTGCACAGCGGTGAGTGAATTCTGACAAAAAGTTTCTGATTGGCCATTGTGTTCAAGAAATGAACAGATATCTGTGATTGGTTACATTGCTCAATGCTGCAAAAACACATTGAGGGTATTTAGCACTTGGCTAAGCGCTCCAATTGCAGTGGGGCCGACATCAGGGATTCCATGACTAACAATTTGGGTAGGCAATTGCCCCCCCCAATGTCGCCCATGTATATATATATATATATATATACATATTTTCACACTGAGGACAATTGAGGGACTCAGCTATACACAGCTATAACAAAAGGTGGAAACATTTACTGATGCTCAAGAAGGCCCCACAATGCATTAACAGTATGCATTAACCCCAAATTTTCCTCCATGTGAAAAGATGGATCTCAAAATCATACAGTCAATGTTGGACAGGGTTCAAATATGCAGAAGATGCTGGAAAACCAAAGAATGTGCTGGAGCTGGAGGATTTTTCTGAAGATCAGCAGGCAGCTGAACTGCTCAGGACCAACAAAGGGACTCATGAACAACTATCATAAAACAGAAAAACAGTTGTGGATCATCCAGGAAATGACACAAGATTCAAGGGTGTGTAAACTTTTGAACGGCGTCATGTTTATAAATTAATTTATTATTTTGTCTTTTGGAGAATATATAAGCATCTGTTATATGAAATAGCTTATATAT
>NW_015506184.1:367802-373327 GCF_001515645.1 Sinocyclocheilus grahami | reverse complement strand
ATATATATATATATATATATATGCAGTGCCCTCCACAAGTATTGAAACAGTAGAGACAAAATTGCACTGTTTGCTGTGGAGTCAAGAAATCTTTAAATATTTTTAAAAGATGAATATGAGACAAAACTACATAATGTCACAATTTATTATTAGCTGTTTCAACACATACATGTTTTACCAAATAAAAAGGACAGCCCTTTTAGAGTTCATCCTATCTGGTATACGTATAAGCATACGTATTGGAACAGTTGCCTCACAGGTCTTTCTGAGTGTTCAGCTGTGTCCTGTTGCATTAATTCTTCAGATATTCAGTTATATCCAATGGATCCTCATCCATTGTTTCCTCATTCACACACAAACCAGGATGAAGACGAGGGAGCTGACTTTGAGAGAAAAGCAAGCAATTTGGATGCTAAAAGACAAGAGGAAGTCAATTAGAGCTATAGCAAAAACAATGGTCATGGAGAAATCAAGAGTTAGGAAACCACCGGCAACATCAGCAACCAAGAACGACCTGATCCGCTGAGAAACACAACAGTAGTTGATGACAGACAAATCATAAAAGCTGTGAAAATGAACCCTAAAATACAGGTCTGTAAAATCACCAACAACCTCCAGAAAGCTGGGGTGATGCTCTGACAATCTACTGTCCGCAGGAGACTTCGACATAGAATTACAGAGGATACACAGCAAGATACAAACCTCTGATCAGCACCAAACATAGAAAGGCAAGATTAGAGTTTGCAAAATCCAGTAGAGTTTTGGAACAGAGTTTTATAGACAGATGAGCCAAAGATGAACCTTTATCTAAGTGAAGGGAAAGCAAAAGTGTGGAGAAAAAGGGAACTGCAAATGATCCTAAGCATACATCCTCATCTGTAAAGCGTGGTGGAGGTGGTGTCATGGCATGAGCATGCATAGCTGTCTCTGGAACAGGTCCTCTCAATTTTAATGATGACTTAATGTATGATGACAGTAGCAGAATGAATTTGGAAGGGTACAAAACCATATTGGCTACCAATATTCAAGAAAATGCCACCAGACTCATTAGAAAATGCTTCATATTGGATCAGGACATTGACCCAAAACACCCTTCCAGTTCAGTCAAGGAGTTTATTAGGGCAAAAAAAAATGTAAAGTCTTAGATTGCCCAAATCAATCTGCAGATTTAAATCCGATTGAACATGAATTTCACCGTCTGAAGAGGAGGCTAAAGACAGAAACTCCCAAAACAAGCAACAGTTGGAATTGGCTGCATTAAAGGCTGGAAAAAAAGCATTTCAAAGGATAAGACCTAGAGTCTGGTGATGTCTGTGGGTCGCAGACTCGCTGCTCTGATTGCACACAAGAGATCTGCAACTAAATAATAGCTTCTAATCTTTTACATCTGCCTTAAGTTCAACTGTCCCAATACTTATGCTCACATCAGATAGTGGGATGAACTCTAAAAGGACTGTCCTTTTTATTTGGTGTTGAAACAGCTAATAAAAAAATGTGACATTCTGTAGTTTTGTCTCATATTCATATATATATATATATATATATATGCAGTGCCCTCCACAAGTATTGAAACAGTAGAGACAAAATTGCACTGTTTGCTGTGGAGTCAAGAAATCTTTAAATATTTTTAAAAGATGAATATGAGACAAAACTACATAATGTCACAATTTATTATTAGCTGTTTCAACACATACATATTTTACCAAATAAAAAGGACAGCCCTTTTAGAGTTCATCCTATCTGGTATACGTATAAGCATACGTATTGGAACAGTTGCCTCACAGGTCTTTCTGAGTGTTCAGCTGTGTCCTGTTGCATTAATTCTTCAGATATTCAGTTATATCCAATGGATCCTCATCCATTGTTTCCTCATTCACACACAAACCAGGATGAAGACGAGGGAGCTGACTTTGAGAGAAAAGCAAGCAATTTGGATGCTAAAAGACAAGAGGAAGTCAATTAGAGCTATAGCAAAAACAATGGTCATGGAGAAATCAAGAGTTAGGAAACCACCGGCAACATCAGCAACCAAGAACGACCTGATCCGCTGAGAAACACAACAGTAGTTGATGACAGACAAATCATAAAAGCTGTGAAAATGAACCCTAAAATACAGGTCTGTAAAATCACCAACAACCTCCAGAAAGCTGGGGTGATGCTCTGACAATCTACTGTCCGCAGGAGACTTCGACATAGAATTACAGAGGATACACAGCAAGATACAAACCTCTGATCAGCACCAAACATAGAAAGGCAAGATTAGAGTTTGCAAAATCCAGTAGAGTTTTGGAACAGAGTTTTATAGACAGATGAGCCAAAGATGAACCTTTATCTAAGTGAAGGGAAAGCAAAAGTGTGGAGAAAAAGGGAACTGCAAATGATCCTAAGCATACATCCTCATCTGTAAAGCGTGGTGGAGGTGGTGTCATGGCATGAGCATGCATAGCTGTCTCTGGAACAGGTCCTCTCAATTTTAATGATGACTTAATGTATGATGACAGTAGCAGAATGAATTTGGAAGGGTACAAAACCATATTGGCTACCAATATTCAAGAAAATGCCACCAGACTCATTAGAAAATGCTTCATATTGGATCAGGACATTGACCCAAAACACCCTTCCAGTTCAGTCAAGGAGTTTATTAGGGCAAAAAAAAATGTAAAGTCTTAGATTGCCCAAATCAATCTGCAGATTTAAATCCGATTGAACATGAATTTCACCGTCTGAAGAGGAGGCTAAAGACAGAAACTCCCAAAACAAGCAACAGTTGGAATTGGCTGCATTAAAGGCTGGAAAAAAAGCATTTCAAAGGATAAGACCTAGAGTCTGGTGATGTCTGTGGGTCGCAGACTCGCTGCTCTGATTGCACACAAGAGATCTGCAACTAAATAATAGCTTCTAATCTTTTACATCTGCCTTAAGTTCAACTGTCCCAATACTTATGCTCACATCAGATAGTGGGATGAACTCTAAAAGGACTGTCCTTTTTATTTGGTGTTGAAACAGCTAATAAAAAAATGTGACATTCTGTAGTTTTGTCTCATATTCATCTTTTAATCATATTTGCAAATGTCTTGACTCCACAGGAAGCAGGGCAATTTTGTCTCTACTTATGGAGGGTACTGTATAATTCACACACACATACAGTATATATATACAGTGGGTACGGAAAGTATTCAGACCCCCTTAAAATTTTCACTCTTAACAATATTGCAGCCATTTGCTAAAATCATTCAAGTTAAGTTTTTTTCCTCATTAATGTACACACAGCACCCCATATTGACAGAAAAACACAGAATTGTTGACATTTTTGCAGATTTATTAAAAAAGAAAAACTGAAATATCACATGGTCCTAAGTATTCAGACCCTTTGCTGTGACACTCAAATATTTAACTCAGGTGCTGTCCATTTCTTCTGAGCATCCTTGAGATGGTTCTACACCTTAATTTGAGTCCAGCTGTGTTTGATTATACTGATTGAACTTGATTAGGAAAGCCACACACCTATCTATATAAGACCTTACAGCTCACAGTGCAAGTCTGAGCAAATGAGAATCATGAGGTCAAAGAAACTGCCTGAAGAGCTCAGAGACAGAATTGTGGCAAAGCACAGATCTGGCCAAGGTTACAAAAAAAATTCTGCTGCACTTAAGGTTCCTAAGAGCACAGTGGCCTCCATAATCCTTAAATGGAAGACGTTTGGGACCACCAGACCCCTTCCTAGAGCTGGCCATCCGGCCAAACTGAGCTATCGGGGGAGAAGAGCCTTGATGAGAGAGGTAAAGAAGAACCCAAAGATCACTGTGGCTGAGCTCCAGAGATGCAGTCGGGAGATGGGAGAAAGTTGTAGAAAGTCAACCATCACTGCAGCCCTCCACCAGTCGGGGCTTTATGGCAGAGTGGCCCGACGGAAGCCTCTCCTCAGTGCAAGACACATGAAAGCCCGCATGGAGGACTCCAAGATGGTGCAATATAACAAAGAGTGAAAAATTTAAGGGGGTCTGAATACTTTCCGTACCCACTGTATATATATATATATATATATATACACACACAATTTTATGTAATAATTATAAAATACTATTTTTCATGAATCATAATGAAATTAATTTTAATTAATTAAATTGTAACAATTTGTATTATTTACATTGAAATGATTACTATAAACTTCAAATCATTACATTACATATTATTTAACATTATATACATTTTAATAATAATAATAATAATTATTATTATATTTTTTATATTATATATTATATATTTTTTATTATATTCTTAAAATTACTATTATTAAATCATACATATTTTCAACTTAATCTGTGTGTGTATGTATGTATGTATGTATGTGTATATATATATATATATATATATATATATATATATATATATATATACATGTGTATATATATGTATATACAGTATATATAAATATGTATACATACTAAAAATGATCATGTTTATATTATATTGCATAATATATTGATTTGTTTTTCAACTTTTATCTAAAGCACCCAAGAACACTCAAGAACTCAGAATAATGCATGTTCCGAACCTCAGCTTCATCTGTTACTTTAACCCCAAGAGACTTGAAGTGTATCTCCCTTTCTTTTTTTTTTTTAATTGAGGTCTCCATGCCATCTTTCTTGGCCATCGTCTTGAATATTTCAGCATTGTGTGCTGTGCACAGAGTACCTGAGTCCATCCACGCCTGCAACGCCCAGTGATTTATTCTGATCGTAAGACCACTGGAGATGCATTCAGAAAGCTCTCACACTCCCTTTCCATTTTTTCGGTTCTTCCCTGTGACTCAAGGCAAGCCGGGGAAATTTTACCCTATGATTAATATTAATGTGGCTGAAAATACTTCAAAAAGTGCAGCCAGAAATCTCTCGCAACCTCTCGCTGACCGAACTGTAGCTCGGTTTATTTCAGACCGCAGCGATCTACAGCAGGGAGTCACGTGGAGTCCCAGGACATGTAGATTGATGCGTCTTATTATAGGATTATTTGACTTAAGATTTCTTGTCTTGACTTTATTTTGCGAATTCCTTGTGTCTGCGCAGCTCGGCCGACGTCTTGTGCTCAGAACGAGTATGTTTGTGTTGGAGGAGGTTGCGTGTCGGCTGGTCAACGCTGTGACGGACAAAATGACTGTTCAGATGGATCTGATGAGGTCAGTTGGGTACATACACAGAAGAAAGGCATTGTTTGATTACAATAAAGTGATTTTCTAAAATATTTCTATACTTTTTAAGTACTTCTTAACGGGATAGTGCACTCAAAAATGAAAGTTGTTATAATTGACTTGCCCTTATGATGTTCCAAACTTGTATGGCTTTGTTCTTCCTACAGCACATTAAAAATAAGATGTTTTGAAGAATGTTTCTGCTGTTTTGATCAACACGGTGAAAGTCAATGGAGTCCAAAACTTTCAAGCTTCAAAAAGGACTTGTTTTAATCTAGTTGTGCAAAGCTAAACTGTGCCAAAAATTATTTTGTAATTATTTGTCAAAAATGTATTT